>NW_024424230.1:29311632-29363423 GCF_017311325.1 Ursus maritimus
CCAGCCGCCCCGCGCGCGCTCCGGGAGCTCCCGGTCTCAGTCTGGATCCTGTGAGCACACCGGGATTCCGGTGTTCCGGGAGATGCCTGGTGGCGCGCGTTCACGGCTCACCGGTCTCAGTCCGCTCTCTCGCGGGTGCCCTCTGTGAGTCCGCCCGCTCCCCCGTGCAGGTGGCTGCCGCTGAGCCCAAACGCCGGCGGTTCTCCCCTTCCGCTTATCTTCCGATATCTGTGCACGGTTTACAGCTCCCCTCTTCGTACCTCAATACTCAGCGCTGGAGATGTTCATTTGTAGAGTTGCAGATGCATCATCCTGCGTCTCAGGCTGATTCCGTGGTTATTTAGGCTGGTCTGGTACCTATCCAGCTCGACTCAGGGGACCGGCTGAAAAAGGGGTCCCCTACTCCTCCGCCATCTTAACTCCCTCCCAAGAAAATAACTTCTATATTCCAGACTCATGGAAGTTTAGAACTGGGGAAGAACTCAGAAATCAATCAGTATTACAATTTTCATTTTCTAGATTAGAAAACCAGGGACCTGGGGCACCTGGGTGGCTCAGTCGTTAAGCGTCTGCCTTCAGCTCAGGGCGTGATCCCAGAGTTCTGGGATCGAACCCCACATCAGGCTCCTCCACTGGGAGCCTGCTTCTTCCTCTCCCACTCCCCCTGCCTGTGTTCTCTCTCTCGCTGTCTCTGTCTGTCAAATAAATAAAATCTTTAAAAAAAAAGAGAGAGAGAGAGAAAGAAAGAAAGAGAAAGAAAGAAAGAAAGAGGAAGAAAGAAAGAAAGAAAGAAAGAAAGAAAGAAAGAAAGAAAGAAAGAAAGAAAAGAAAAAAGAAAAGAAAAAACCAGGAACCAGAGAAGAAAAGGCAAAGTCACAGACAGCAGGCAGAGCAAGATTGCAAGTCTAGAGAGGTGGGAAACTCAAGAGGTAAGTTACCGAATTGTTTCAATTCTTTGCTTGGAGAAATAACTGACACAGCATAATGAGCTAGAATCGAATCAGAACCCAGTAGATCTGCTGAGAGGAGGAGGTGTGAGAAGGGAGGCTGAAGCAAGTCTGTATCTGCAATGCAGTAGAGAGGGGGAATTGAGGAAGGAAGGTAATTTCCAGAAAATTGTTTGGGTCTCAGGTGAGTTTTCAGTTGAGGACTGGGCAGCACATCCACAGAATAAGACTACTTGAGGGTCACCAAGAATAGTGGTCATGAAGCTGAGATCAAAACAGATAATAAGAGGTCTAGTGATGGTGAGGGGCATTATATTTTCAAAGAGTGGCAGAAATACCTCGACCTCATTAACACTCAGATATCCTGCTGAGACTTCAGAAAATTCTCCTGTAAAAAGCAACCATACCCTAAAACAGGACCTATTCTAGATCCACTCTAAATTAAATCCTTACAAGATAGGCAAGAAAGACAGACTTTGAATACCATCTAGTTAGAGGGGTTTGAGAAACATTGTAGGTTTTCCAGAGACTTGCCCTAACAATGTGTGAAAGCAAGCCTACAGTAGGACAGGGTAGTCACTCAGTAATTAAACTGCCTACTACAAAAATCAGTAGTCTTCAGAGGAAGATAACAGAATCCAAAGTTTTTACAACATACTATCTACATTGTCCAGGATGCAATAAAGAATTTGCTAGATAAGCATAAAACTGGAAACTGGTGCCCATAGTTCAGAAAAAAAGGCACTTAGTAAAAATTAACCTTCACATAATCCAGATACTAGACTTAGTAAACATGTTAAAGAAGCTATTATAAAATATACTCAGGTAATTAAAGAAAAATATGATTTCTATAAGGAAACAGAGTAAATAAATTTATAAATAAAAGAAAGAAAATGCATGTTTTAGAGCTGGAATTTGCTCTAACTAAAATAATAATAAACTTAAGTGGACACAATAACAAATTTTATGACCTACTATATTGCATGGTGCACTGGGTGTTATATGCAAATAATGAATCATGGAACATTGCATCAAAAACTGGGGATGTACTGTATGGTGACTAATATAACAAAATAAAAATTATTAAAAAATACACATGGGATTGGCATAACAAAAATATATAAAAAATGTGAATATTGAATCTTATCACATACCATAAACAAAAATTATTTCAAAATGGGTAATAGACCTCAATATAAAAGTTGAAATATAAGAATACTGGAAGAAAAAATAAGCACAAAGAAGTTGGTAAGTTGAAATACACCAAAATTAAAAAAAAAATCTTCTCTTTAAAATGAATTATCATGAACATAAAATCAAGTTACAGGGTGGAAGAAAATATTCACAATACATATATCTGTCAAAATATTTGCATCCTGAATATATATATATAAACCTTTAGAACTCAATAAAAAAAAGCAGCTGATTTAAAAATGGGCTGATGAATGGATAAAGAAGAGTGGTATATAAATATATATGTATATATATTATTACTCAGCCATCAAAAAGCGTGAAATCTTGCCATTTGCAATGATGTGAATGGAACTAGAATGTATTATGCTAAGTGAAATAAGTTAGAGAAAGACAAATACCATATGATTTTATTCATATGTGGAATTTAAGAAACAAAACAGATGAACATAAGGGAAGGGAAGGAAAAATAAAATAAGACAAAAACAGAGGGAAGCAAACTATAAGAAACTCTTAACTATAAGGAAAAAACTGAGGGTGGCTGGAGGGGAAGTGGGTGGATGGGGTAATTGGGTGATGGGCATTAAAGAGGGCACTTGATGTAATGAGCATTGGATGTCATAAGCAAGTGATGAATTCTACCCCGGAAACTAATAATACAATATATGTTGACCAACTTGAATTTAAATAAAATCTTTTAAAAAGTAGGCTGAAGTATTAGATAGTTAACAAAAGGAGACATAGGAAAGTCATTAGAAGGTACATAGTATCATTATTCATCTGGTAATTTCATATTAAAATGCAATGAGATACTAGATATCATTAGCGTGACTAACATAAAAGGAAAAGCTTGACAATAACAAATATTGGTGAGAGTCTGGGGCAACTAGAAGTCATATATTTCTGTGTTTGTAAAATTGTAAAATTAACCAATGTAAAAAACACCTTGGCAATTCTTAATAGAGTTAAACATGCATTTAGCATATAAGCCAGCAATTTTTCTCCTAGGCATTTATCCCCAAATGAAAATATTTCTCTACAAAGAAGACTTGTTTGAGAGTATTCATTTTTTTAAATTATGTTATTTTAGTCAACATACAGTACTTCATTAGTGTCTGAGGTAGTGTTCCATGATTCATTGTTTGCGTATAATACCCAGTGCTTATTGCATTATATTCCCTCCTTAATACCCATCACCATACTAACCCATCCCCTGCCCCCACCCATCTTCCCACTGAAACCCTCAGTTTGTTTCTAGGAGTCCATAGTCTCTCATGGTTCATCTCCCCCTCTTTCTTCCACCCCTTCATTTTTCCCTTCCTTCTCCTAATGTCCTCCATGCTATTCCTTATGTTCCACAAATAAGTGAAACCATATGATAATTGTCTTTCCCTGCTGGACTTATTTCATTTAGCATAATCTCCTCCAGTTCCATCCGTGCTGATGCAAATGTTGGGTAATCATCCTTTCTGATGGCTGAGTAATATTCAATTATATATATGGACCACATCTTCTTTATCTATTTGTCTGTTGAAGGGCATCTTGGCTCCTTCCGCAGCTTGGCTATTGTGGACATTGCTGCTATGAACATTGGGGTGCATATGCCCCTTCTTTTCACTACATCTGTATCTTTGGGGTAAATACCCAGTAGTGCAATTGCTGGGTCACAGGGTAGCTCTATTTTTAACTTTTTGAGGAACCTCCATACTGTTTTCCAAGGTGGCTGTACCAACCTGCATTCCCACCAAGAGTGTAAGATGGTTCTCCTTTCTCCACATCCTCTCCAACATTTGTTGTTTCCTGCCTTGTTAATTTTTGCCATTCTAACTGGTATAAGGTAGAATCTCAATGTGGTTTTGATTTGAATTTTCCTGATGGCTAATGATGTTGAACATTTTTTCATGTGTCTGTTAGCCATTTATATGTCTTCTTTGGAGAAGTGTCTGTTCATGTCTTCTGCTCATTTTTTGACTTATTTGTTTTTTGGGTGTTGAGTTTGAGGAGTTCTTTATAGATCTTGGATACCAGCCCTTTATCTACACTGTCATTTGCAAGTATTTTTTCCCATTCCATGTGTTGCCTCTTTGTTTTGTTGACTGTTTCCTTTGCTGTGCAGAAGCTTTTTAGTTTGATGAAGTCCCAAAAGTTCATTTTTGCTTTTGTTTCCCTTGCCTTTGGAGACGTGTCTTGGAAGAAGTTGCTGTGGATGATGTTGAAGAGGTTACTGCTTCTGTTCTCCTCTATGATTTTGATGGATTCCTATCTCACATTGAAGTCTTTCATCCATTGAGAGTTTATCTTTGTGTATGGTGTAAGAGAATGGTCAAGTTTCATTCTTTTGTATACAGCTGTCCAATTTTCCCAGCACCATTTATTGAAGAGACTGTCTTTTCTCTATTGGATATTTTTTCCTGCTTTGTCAAAGATTAGCTGACCATAGAGTTGAGGGTCCATATCTGGGCTCTCTATTCTGTTCCATTGTTCTATGTGTCTGTTTTGTTTGGGAGTATTCATAGTAAATTTATTTATAACATCCAAACCTAGAAAAACATCAAATGTCCATTGATAGGTAAATAGATAAATTAATTGTGGTATTGCTAGAAAATAGAATATTATTTCATAATATAAAATAACAATCCACGGATATATACAGCAACCTCTGTGGGAGTCGAAAACATTAAAATAAGTGAAAATAATTCAGTTGCAAAGGAGTAGATGATTCTATTTATGTTGTTTTTCTAGGTCAAACTAAATTAATAAGTAGTCACAGAAAATGAGCAGTGGTTACCTAGAGCCAGTAGTGAGTTTGGATGAGAGAGGGAATTGGCTTGAAAGTTGTTTTGGAAATTTTTTGGTTGATGAAAATGTGGAAAAGTTGTATGTCTTGATAGGTGGTTGTTACTGGGTGATAAACATTTGACAAAACTCATCAAACCTAGTTAGTCTAGTTAGCTAGACTAACATTTGACAAACTCATCAAACCTAGTTAGCTAAAGGTTTGTCAATTTTGCTTCTCTGTTCAAAAAACCAACTTTTGGTTTATTGACTTTTTCTTTTGTATTTACTTGTGGCCATTTCAGTTACTTCTGCTCTGCTATTTAGTGTTTCCTTCCTTCTGCTAATTTTAGGCCCAGTTTATTTTCTTGCTTTTCTGTTCTCTTTTCTTTTTCTTCTATCTCTTTCATTTGTTCTAGTTCCTTGAAGTGGAAAGTTAGGTTGCTTATATGAGATCTTCCTTCTTAAAGTAAGCATTTAGCACTAACCGTCCCTCTTAGTATTGCTCTTGCTGCATATGGAATGTTTTGGTATGCTGTGTTTGTACCTTTCAAATGTGTACCTTTAATTTTATGTAAATTATTTCTAAATGAAGTTGATTAAAAACAAAAACACGATGTACGAATGAAGCAATCAAACAAAGAAAGCCAGATTGAACCTATTGTCTGTTATTCGTTTACTTACACAGTAAGTTCTATGAAAAGCTCAATTCTAAGAAAGGAATAAAAATAAATATACAGAGAAAAAGAAACATTAATCACAGAAAATGTAAGTCTGTAAAATTTGAATATCAAAAGGATAGCACTTTGAACAAAAGCTTGTAAATGGTAGGTAAGATGTCTAAAATCAGCTTTTAATCTCTGCTCGGAGTAAAATGATTAAGAAAAAATGATCATAAAAGTTAGAGTGATATTTATAAAAGGCTCCAGTATGGGATTACAGGCTGTGGAGACTGTTTTATTTCTTCTCATTTCTAAGATAAATAATGAAGAATCCACTTTCATTAGGATAGAAAAAAAAATCATTACAGTGAGAAGGAGAATGGAGATTTGAGATGGTATATTAAAATACTGAAATGATTTTGTTCAATGGAAAATCAAAGGGTGAATGGCAAGGATTTTGTGGTTTGAAGGAATATTTAAGCCTATGTATTTACAGAGTGCATTAATGCAAAGAGATCACTGATCATTGTCTTATAAGACCTAGAAACATAAACTAATAAATTTAAAAACTAATTAATAAGCAAATTAAGTTCTTTATTAATAATAAACTACTTAATACATTGATCTTATTACAGCAAAAATGTTCATAATTCAATTGAAGAGCTAGTTCTTTGAATAGACAGATAAAAATACAAAAATGGCCAATATGTTTTTTAATTGAGAAAAACACAACAGTTAATAAAAAAAATTAATAGAATATATATGCAGCAAAGATGGAAAAATTTTAAGCAATTATCACATTCAAATCCTTGTAATAAGTTTGGAAGTATTGATATAATTAAGAATTCTATGGAAATATGTAAATGATTGACACTGATTCAAGAATGAGTTACCAAAACCAAAATGAATAGATCAGGTAATTAAAAAAAAAAAAATACTACCTCATATGGAGGCAATTTTTTTTTTAACTTCTTTAAAGACCAAATCATTTATTCACTTCTGTTTAAGTGCCTGGAGATTGGAAAAAAAAAACTGCACATTCATTTTACTAAGTTAAAACATACCTGATTCTAATATTGCATGTAGAGATGCAAATTTCATTAAAAAATTAGTATATTCAGTCAGAAAACAAGATCAGTTAAGTCTTATTATAAAAATTTTTAAAAAGACTATGATATTAGGAAATATAATTCATTATATTAAAACTTCAGAAAAGTCATAAGGATAATAGATGCTAGAAAAATATTCAATAAAATCAATTATCCATACCAAATCTAATAATAAAAGAATGTCCTCTTAATATGAATAAAATATCTAAATCAAACCAATGATTAGATTCATGTGAACAGATGAAACACTAAAATCATAGAAAAAAATTTTTATCTATTATTCATCATTCTAGCGGAAGATAGGAGTAATGTGATTAGACATCAAAAAGTTAAAAAAAAAGGAAAAGATGATTAAAAAAACCATTATTCTAGATTGATATAATTGTTCACCTAAAAACCTAATAAAACTCAGTGAAGGGCACCTGGATAGCTCAGTCAGTTAAGCATCTGACTTCAGCTCAGGTCATGATCTCAGCATCCTGGGATCAAGCCCTGCTTCCGGCTCTGTGCTCAGCGGGAAGTCTGCTTCTCCCTTTCCCTCTCCCTTTGTGCCTCCCCCTGCTTGTGCTCTCTCTCAAATAAATAATAAAATCTTAAAAAAAAAAAAAACCTGAAAAACTTGAAATAGTATAAATGTTTAGTAATGTAATCAAATAGTCAATAAATGTGCAAATATCAAAATCATTATTTTTTCATTTCAATACTAAGCTATGGGAAAAATTATGTAAACAGATAATTTGCTGTTTCAATATATATATTTTTTGAACAGCATACAATTATATATTACATGCAATGATGTACAATATTCACAGCATCTTTTTATTTAATTGTTCTATATATATGAAGACAATTATACTATATCCAGGAATATAAATTAATATTGAATAAATAAAGTTGCTGTTTCTGAGATAGTAATGCAGAATATTATAAAGATAAAATTATTTTAAAATTAAATAATATTAAATGTTAGTAAAAACTTTTTTTAAAGTTAATAATATAAACTTAAATATATGGAAAATACTATATATATTTCATGGGAAATAATAATATAAGTAATTTTAAATAATAATGTTACATAGGAATAACTTCCAGAATTTTTTGAACAAGAATATTATCACATATTTTAAGATATATACATGAAATACATTCAAACAGATGCCATGATATTTAACATGGTGTGATACTAGAATCATAATGTGCTATCCGTAAGAAATTACAAAATATTCAACATTTTAGTAAATTATAAAAGCGGCATTTAAAATAATTGGAAAAATAATTGGTCTCAAGATAACTGCCTAATGACTTAATTTTATGGGTCTTATGTTACATATGTCTTATATCTCAAGAAAGAGAGATACATAAAGAGGCATGTAAAGATGAATTATGAAAATCTTGAATTTGCTTCTGTCTTAGCCACCAAGGAAAATACCTCAAATTGGAAAGGATAAATAAGTCCACTAAAATCACATTTAAACTAAATTGGAGCTTGCTTTAATTTAACTAATTTCTGATAATATGGCAGCTTTTTATGCTGTTTAAAATCTATTTGACCTCTTGGATTTTTACTCCATATCTCTAAACGTTACATTCTAATGAAATGAACATCTCTCTGTGAGTCCTTGGGTACATAGTGTTCTTTCATATGTTTATACACAAGTGCTTATTTAAAAATCAGTTTTTAACATATTCCTAATTTAGGGAATTAACAAGATCACGTTACAAATGTTACATATTAAATTTAACAAACAGGAAATGACTGACAAATTGGCTTGACATGCCAAGTTTAATTTGTTTCCGTGAAGTTTAGAGAATAAAACTCCCACTAGTGCTGTACCCACAGTTAAGTTTCTTGGAAATGTTTCATTGTGCAAGTTTTCAGCTCTCTACTGGTCTTTTTCTTTGGATTATTTCCTTTATTGTTTTCTTTGTTGGTTTTGCTTATTCCGGACAACTAACTGAAGAAAACTGAGGCAAATGGATACCTTACTTACACTGAACATGGGAAAGGACTCAGATGAGCCTTCCAGTCTCACACTCTTGTCTTGGTGTGATTGTTGTACAGCAGGTGAACATGGAACCAGCTTCTTTTTTATAGTAGTGTACTGTAATTCGTTAACTTCCTGATTATAATTGAGTAAGATAAATAATCACCTTTCAGATGTGCTGGGTCTTAAAGTTAGCCTACTTAAAATTAGCCTCAATCAGGTGCCTGGGTGGCTCAGTCAGTTAAGCATCTGCCTTTGGCTCAGGTCATGATCCCAGGGTCCTGGGATCAAGTCCTGCATCAGGCTCCCCACTCAGCGGGGGGGGGACTCTGCTTCTCCCTCAACCCCTCCCCTCTGCTCATGATCTCGCTCTCTCTCACACTCTCTTTCTCAAATAAAGAAAATTTAAAAAAATAAAATAAAATTAGCCTCAACCTGCAACACTAAATAAAAGTTTTTCCTTGGAAATTTTGGATGAACATCTGATAGTTATGGGCACTGAGATTCCTGACATTTCAAAATATTACATTTTTAGTTTATTGATGAGAATATGGGATGAACTTTGACAAAGTAATATCAATTCTAGAATTTATCTGTGGTAGAGACTTCTATTGCCCCCACACGTCCACCTCTTTCCTTCTGGACAAATGGGAGAACTACCATATTACATCCCTTGGCAGTTAGACTCCTGTAACTAATTCTGGCCAATGGCTTGGGAGCAGAAATGATAAGTATCATTTATACACAGTAGCATTTAGTTGCTGCTATGATTCTTCAATCTTTCTTCTCTTGCTGTGGTGATCATGGAATTAGCCACTGGTTGAGATAACAGAACAAAAATTCAAAATATCAGAAGCACCATGTCACCACATGGAGGACCATTCCTTAGGAGATTCCTTGAAATTGCAGCAGACTTTATGGATGAGTAATAAACTCTTTGGTTGAATCACTGAGGAGTTGATAGTATAACACAACATATTTCATAAACACTCACCCATGCACTCCAAAATATATGTACAAGGATATTGATTGCAACATTGATATAAAAAAAACTGAGAAAAGCTAGTATCATAAGTAGGAAATAGACTAAATAAATTATAGTACATCTATATATGTGTGTAGAAAAAGACATCATACATTTTTGACAATAGTAATGTGTGATGAGTCAGGATTTGTGTCAAAGTGGACTAGACTCATTTTACATGATGAAATTTTCATTTTTTGAACTGTGTAATGTGCTATGTTATCTCTGTAACGATTCTTTTTTAAAAGTTTAATCTATATTGCCAGCCTACTATGTATCTGACATTTTCAAGCCTTAAAACTTTATAAGATATATTAGAAAAATATTTTGGCTAAACATTGAGTATTTATAAATGTCTAATTAAATTATTCAATAATCTCATTAGAAATTAACAAATATGTAAAAAATAAAATAAAAAAATTTAAATTTGAAAATTTAAAACTGTTCAAAATTGAAAGAAAATTCCATTTTTCTTTTTTTAAATTTTTAAAAAATATTTTTAAAAGATTTTATTTATTCATTATTAATCTGAGAGAAAGAGAGAGAGAGAGCACAAGTGGAGGGGAGAGGAAGAGGGAGAAGCAGACTTTCCATGAGCAGGGAGCCCAGTGTGAGTCCAGATCCCAGGAACTGGAGATCATGCCCTGAGCTGAAGGCAGATGCTTAACCATCTGAGCCACCCAGGTGCCCCAGAAAATTCCATTTTTCATGTTGCGGCCAATTCATTGGAAAAAAAAATCATAGATTTCATAATCATAGATTAAAGTGTTACCATGGTAATAATATAGCTCGTTATATCAGGATTTCAACCTAAACAAATTACAGAAGTAAATATTGAGCCAGATAGTTCATATATAAAACTGTAGCTTTGAAATTTTTGTGGTCATAAAATACTCATTCTATTTAGTTTTGTAATATATAATTATTAATTTAAACTCATAAAATGCATGTATGGTAATTAAATACTTATCTTCTTATGTATTACATTACTGCCTAAGTTTTTACTTGCATAAATTGATTCTCTAATGAAAACGATCACGATGGACCATTTTCCAACTTGAAGATTCAATAATTCTGTGATGACTTTCTAATAATTATAAGCCAGAGTTTATAAAGTTCATTCATTTACTTAACACCTGACATATTAAGTATACCTCTTCAAAAGAGCTTAAATCAGAAAATTATTACCTTTTTTGAGCCTGGAAAACTAATATACATGATGCACAAATTGCTTAGTGCTGAAATAACTCACTCAGTGAGGAAAATGGAAATAAAGAACATTTGACAGGTTTTTAAAGATCAGTCTTCAGGGGTAGTACCCTGTTTATATTCATTTGTGAGTCTCCTAGTAATAAAAGCTTCCCTTAAAATACCACCAGTTGTTTAACAAGGGAATCATCACTGAAATGCAGACAGCTTTAAGTTAAAATAATTTTTTGCAACTATTCTTGAAGTGTTATGTTCATTTTACACAGCCTTTATTGGACCCTAATTTCAAAGAAACTTAAACATAAAAAAGCCCCAATTTACAGACTCAAAGCACTCATCTCTAAGCTTTTAAAGTGCTTTTTATTAGACAACAAAAACATGCTAAGATGTGGTTTTCCATGGTAAGTTGCGGACCCAACAATGTCTCTGTTCTCTCGTAAATTACCTATGGTTGGTCATTTCAACCATATATTATTTTAGAAGTTTCCTCAGGGCTAAGCACAGTGCTTGGCTTGAAGACATGATTGCACTAGTTTTTGCCATTGAAGCTAACTTCCTGTCTATATGTCATTCTGGTCTCTATGGCTTTCTGTCTCTGTCAGTCTGTCCTATACAGACATACACAAATTCATGCACATAAATGCATGTGCACATACATACACACTCAGATGCTTGAAACAAGACTGCACACCCACGCCACCCCCGTTAGAGCTTTATTACTAGTTTTTGCTGAAGTTCTTTCTTGCATCATTAAGTTTCAGTGTTATAATAGTTGTGCACAAATAGAGAGAGTGCTTGGATGCCACTCAGGAGAGGCATGGTTTCCTGTCGTAGAGCATGTTAGTTTATCACTCTGGTCCTCAATCCAGATGATGGGTTGCTTATAGGAGGATAAAAAGCTCACAGAGTTCTCAATGAACAAAGAGCCCAACCCTCTGTGGAAGATGTTGGTGTAAAGGGTTGGCAGCGGGAGAGTCTTCATTTACTCCAACCTTCCTGTGATCCCCTAGGTACCTCTGAAATTAGTAAAATTGATTATGATGGGTTTTCAAGAAGTGTAAATAATATCTTCTCTCTTTTCGTGAAGTCAGCTTCTGTTCATATTATGTGGCCAATATTTACATTATCAGCCTCTTCCGTCTATTTACACTGATTATCCCAATTATGGAAAGTAAAGGCGGAGGGTATGGGTAATAAGTCGAAAACTATTACCTGGTATGGTGAATTACCCAGACTAGTTCTCATTCAAGCATTCATATTTCTCTTATTTTTGCCTTGTCTGTTTTGCTGTTAGCCATGATTTGGAAGCAGAAGACAGAAAGATGCAGCTCTGAGAGCAACAAGGCACATTTGAAAATTATGCAAAAATGGCATCCAAAAGTTTTTCCGGGGATTTGAGTTAAACACAGAGTGAAATTCTAGCCTGGGATGCTGACTGAATTTTAATGATATCATTTGGTTTCTAACTTATGTCTCAGGCAGTCAAGTTTAGAAAAATGTAAAATATCTTGGGAACTGAAGATGACAAAGCTTGACGACACCTGTCTCCTCACTTCATTCTGAAGCGTGTGTCAGCTTTACCTGCACGTGGCATCTTTTTGTCATCATCTCCTAGGAGCTAAGGTTTCTAGTTCCAGTTGCATGAAGTTTTGCTCCAATTAGACTTTTCGTTAGAAGAGCGCCCCCAGTGAGTTAGGGTACTCCAAAATGCATAAATAAGCACTGCCGAAGTTCAGGTCTCTGGTGCAATAAAAATTAAAATTAGCCCAGATGTAAAAACAAAATCATAACTTTTTGTTACTATTATCAGAGAACAAGAATATTCTTAAATAGACATGCCAACATTAAAAAGGTAAAGGTAAGCCTTCATAAAGCTCCCTTTGAGAGGTGTATAGTCATTCTACCAGTGCTGCTTTTCCTAAACCCATTTGAGAAATATCCTTGGAGTTTATCTTTAAAATATAATTATAGGGGTGCTTGGGTGGCTCAGTTGGTTAAGCATCTGCCTTCGGCTCAGGGTCCCAGGATTGAGCTGCACCGTCAGGCTCCCTGCTCAGGGGGGAGTCTGCTTCTCCTTCTGCCCCCCCCCCCACTTGTGCGCTCTCATTCTTTCTCTCTCAAATAAAATTTTAAAAAATTAAATTATAAATTGTATAAGAATATTAGTCTAATTTATCTGGGTTCCTATTTTTGTCAAGCTCAATAGAAATCCATCCCCACTTGACCGGTATCCATGCGCCGTGCACCAGTCTTAAGTGTAGGGGATGTAAACACAAAATTGTCCACTAATGAACATTCTGGATATTATTGTTCTCATCATAAATAACACTGCAATAAAATTGACATGCTATTGGCAGACACAGATATTAATTAACTAAAAAAAATAGGCCCCAAACTTCCTTTGAGAGAAATGCTGTGAAGGACAGAACGTAGTGGTATGGAAATGTGTAATAGGTGGACCTAATTTAGAATGAGGAAAGTGATATTTTATCTGGGATACAGAAGATAAGTTTGTAATGTTGGAGGAGATTGGTGTTAAAAAAAAAAAAAAGCCACTGGACGGTACACCCTATAAAAAGTGTCTAACCCTTGAAAGGAAATGTACGTTCAAGGAACTGAAATGTGTCCTGGGGCTAACTTGCGAGCCAGATGACGTAGTGGTCTTTTTCCTAAGAGCAGTTATGTTCCGCTCAAGTATGTTAAGACAGGAGTGACGTGTGAATGGCAAGGAGAAAACAAAGGCTTACTGACTTGGTAGGTTCAAGCCCACCTGACAATGGTCTTATTTCTATGCTTCCATATCTCTTTCTCATTGAGAAGAAATTCCACCCACTTCTGTAGGTATTGGTCCAAAATTTGGATCAGTTGAATCTTGGTAGGAACTTTTAGCTTCAACAATGGGTGAGGCTGAGGTGCAATAGGGTCACCCCCAAAGATGAGTCAAATGCATACTCTGTTCCTCAACTAATTATGGTTTGAGATGGAAATGCTATGACCATCATTGGTAATTTTGGCACAATAAATGCTTGCTATTCTTTGAGAGTATTTTATTCAGCTCTGGTAGGGAAGAAACACAATGGGATGGGTGAAACTCATGAGAAGTGATAAATATACGTAATGATTAGTAATTTGTGAGGCATATTAGTCAGAGAATTAAAGGAGCATGTGTGTTTTGAATATAGATAAAAAAGATGGAACAATCAAAAGTGTCTTAGAAAAGGATAAAAACACCAAGTAAATCTTAAATATAGGAAACAAATCATGACAGCTCCTGTTGGACAACATCATCAGACATAAATAGGCAGCCATTGATGTTGGACTGCCAAATTTAGCAAATGAAAATATAGAACACCCAATTAGATTTGAGTTTTAGATAAACAATGCAGTTTCGTTTGTTTGTTTGTTTAAGAATGACCCATGCAATATTTGGGACATACTTATACTAAAAATAAAGGTTTTTTTTAAAATCCAAAATTTAAATATAACGCAGGGCCTGTGTTTTATCTGGAAAAACTATACTTGTGATACCCATTATGACCCAGTTCTGGCCTCATGCAGATAAAACCTAGAGCTGCTAAGCATCTTAGCCAGTAAGCTACAGCTGTAGCAGGTGTCAGCACGCTTCCATGCTTTAACAGAGCAAGTATGGTTTGTTGGCTCTTAGCACTTTCCATCTGTCAGCCTCTTCTCGCAAATCTCTACTCTGGTCCTTGTCACCATACCATCAGTGCGGTAGGCTGAGAGTTAAAAGACATATGACCATTTAAGACAGAGGATTCAGGCAGTGTGTTAGTCCGCTTGGGTTGCTCTAACAAAATGCTACAGACTGGGTGGCTGAAACAGCACACATGCATTTATCAGAAGTCTAGAGACTTGTTGGAAGCCCCGTATCAAGGTGCTAGATGATTTGGTTCCTGGTGATGGCCCCTTCCCAGGTTTGTAGATGGCTGTCTTCTTGCTATGTGCTCATGTGATTTTTCCTTCATTCCTGAGCTTTCTGGTATTTTCTTCTTATAAGAACACTAATTCTGTTGGATTAGGGTCCCACTTCTATGTTGTCATTTAACCTTAATTACTTCCTCAGAGGTCCTAGCTCCAATTGCAGTCACTCTGGAGATCAGGGCTTCAACATATGAATTTGGGAGGGGGGACACAATTCAACCCACAACAGACATAGTAGTATTTCAATCATATGTATACTCCACTCCAAGGGTGTTAGCTTACCCCATCTCCTTTTCCTTGATTCCTGTTGAATGTTTTAAACTGGTATAACAAACATGTGTGCTTTGAGCATCTTAATTTGGTCTTACAGGCTTTCTGTCCTGTTTTACTAAATAGTTTTCTAGAAGAGGAATCGGCTATCATTTGAAAAAGTATGTCCCAGATACTAAAGACTATTGGCAGACTGAAGCCGTAGATTTTTCTTTAATGTACTATTTTGTGCTAACAAGAAAAGGACTCTATAAAAGGGAAAAAAGTCACTTCCATAAATATTTACCCGGGATGGTGAATTTCAAACATTTAGTCTGCATCAGAATCACCCATATAGCTTATTAAAACACGGATTGTAGGACCACACCCCGGAGTTTCTGATTCAGCAGGTGTTTAGTGGGACCTGGGGTTTTGCATTTCTTACAAGTTCACAGGTGATACTGATGGTGTAGATTTGGCAACACACTTTAAGAACCAGAAGCCTGGTACACAAATAGAATATGATTCATTACAATTGTTTTTAGCCAGATGGGATTAATAAAAGACCATGAACTATGAGTGATTCCAGGACACTAGACCTTCACTGGACCTAACATTTTTTTCCTTCCAATTGTTTTTTTTCTCTTTCTTTCTTTCTTTCTTTGTTTCTTTCTGTATAGTTGATGCACACTGTTACATTAATTTCAGGTGTACAGTTTAGTAATTTGACTGATTTATACATTATGTCATGTTCACAAGTGTAGCTACCGTCTGTCTCGTTACCTTGCTATTACAATATCACTGACTGTATTCCTTAGGCTGTGCCTTTTATTCCCATGACTTATTCATTCCATCACTGGAAATCTGTATCTCCCTCTCCCCTTCACCCACTCACCTCCCAGTCCCCTCCCCTTTGGCAACCATTGGTTTGTCCTCTGTATTTATAGGTCTGATTCTGCTTTTATTTGTTTACTTATTGTTTTTGATTTTTAGATTCCATTTATGAATGGAATCATATGGTATGTGTCTTTCTCAGTATGACTTAGTTCGATTAGCATAATACCCTCTAGGTCCATCCATGTTGTCTCAAATGGCAAATCTTATCCTTTTTATGGGTGTATAATATTCCTGTGTGTGTGTGTGTGTGTATACACCACATTTTCCTTATCTTTGGATAAATATTATTGGACCATATGGTATTTCTATTTTTAATTTTTTGAGGAACCTCCATACTGTTTCCATGGTGGCTGTACCAATTTACATTCCCATCAACAGTGCACAAGGGTTCTTTTTTAATATCCCTGTCAATACTTGTTATTTCTTGTCATTTTGATTTTAGCCATTCTAACTGGTGTAAGATGGTATCTCATTGTGGTTTTGATTCGCATTTCCCTGATGATTGGTGATGCTGAACATCTTTTCATTTGCTGTTGGCTATCTGTATATCTTCTTTGGAAAAATGTCTTTTCATGTCCTCTGCCTATTTTTTATTTGGATTGTTTATTTTTTTAGGGTTAAGTTGTGTAAGTTCTTTATATATTTTGGGTATTAACCCCTTATTGGATATATCATTTGCAAATATCTTTTCTCATTCAGTGGATTGTCTTTTTTGTTGTTGAGTGTTTCCTTTGCTGTGTAAAAGCTTTTTATTTTGATGTAATCCTAATAGTTTAGTTTGGCTTTTTCCCCCATTGCCTCAGGAGACATATCTAGAAAAATATTGCTATGTCCCATGTCAAAGAAATTACTGCCTGTGTTCTCTTCTAGGATTTTTATGGGTTCAGACTTCACGTTTAGGTCTTTAAACCATTTTGAGTTTATTTTTGTGTATGGTGTAAGCAAGTGGTCCAGTTTCATTCTTCTGCATGTAGCTGACCAGTTTTCCCAGTACAATTTATTAAAGAGACAGTCTTCTCAATTGTATATTCTTGCCTTCTTCATCATAGATTAATTGACCATATAATCATGGGTTTATTTCTGAGGTTTCAGTCTGTGCCATTGATCTGTGTGTCTATTTTTGTGCCAGTACCATACTGTTTTGATTACTACAGTTTTTTAGTATATCTTAAATCTGGTATTGTGATATCTCCAACGTTGTTCTTCTTTCTCAGGATTGCTTTGGCTATTTGGGGGGTCTTCTGTTGTTGCATTCAAATTTTAGTATTATTTGTTCAAGTTTTGTGAAAAGTGCTGTTGGTATTTTGATAGGGAGTGCATTGAATCTATAGATTGCTTTCGGTATTATGGACATTTTAACAATATTAATTCTTCCAATCCATGAGCATGGAATATCTTTGCATTTGTTTGTGTTTTCTTCAATTTCTTTTATCAGTGTTTTATAGTTTTTGGAGTATACATTGTTCACCTCTTTGGTTGGGTTTATTCCTAGGTATTTTATTCTTTCTCATTCAGTTGTAAACTTTTCTTTTTTTTTAAATTTCTCTTTCTGCTGCTGGACCTAACTTTTGACCAACTGTGTGCAAATCCGTGGACTCATTCTGTCCTATCCAGTGTGCTAATATATATGACAACTGTGAACTCCCACTTTTTAGCACTTACAGAAGTTAGGACTTCCCCTCAGTGGGCTACTTGATGAACTCTTTCTTTGTCAGTATGTATTTCCTTCCTGGTAAATTAATGGATTAAAGTTAAAATGTTTTATCTCTGGTTGTCCTTCCTGTGTGATAAATTCATGATCATTTTAGAAATCTTGTAATCCTGGAGGTTCTTCAGAGGAGCCCATTTGGACGTACATTACTATGTAAAAACTTCTTAATATGTAGTCACTCACCTCTCCCGATATGGCACCATGGCATAGTAACTCTCCAATTATTATACATTTTAGTGTAATTCTATGATTAATATCTTTGTTCTTTACAAATAAAAAGGAAATATGAGTCTGGTAGTGCTTATTTAGTCGCTGATACTCCTTGATACTCTGTCTTCTCCCTCTAGAAAGAAAAGCAAAGTCCTTGTGGACTTGTTTATCAATGACTTCCCAGTGACAGTCTTTGGAATAAATTGTTAAATTGAGGAGAGGAGAGGAATGACCTCTTATAATGTAGAAATTTACTTGCCTTCCTCCAGCACTTTCCTGTCTCTGTGTATAACATTGTACATTTCCACATTATGTGCTTTCTTGAGGTTCTCTCCTCTTTAAGAAAATGGGTACTGTGAACCATATATTACTCACAGTGCCTAAGAATGAGCACTTAATATTTTCCATATTCTACGTGAAGCGTCTTACATGTATTATACAATATAGTAGTCACAACCACTCTGTGAGCTAGGTCCTATATGCCCCCTTTTGAAAAATGAGATACCTAGAAGTTGAAAGATGGATTTACCTATGATCACAGAAAAATCAAGTGGCACAGAGAAAACATAAACTTGGAAGTTTGACTCTTAACAATATTTACCAGTCAATGACAAAATTAATTTTTCTTTATCTTTTTCAAATAATGTATAGGAACAATAATTCAATTTATGTTTCTCATCACTAGAGTTCATATAAATTTGGCATTCTAACCCATAATTCAACATCAAAATAATAGCTTATGTTATTTAGCGTTTATAAGAAAGTGTTTTAGGATAATGTGCCAAGTCACACTTCTGGGTATGACTAGATGTATTTTCATTATATTTGGAAAGTATAGTCATATGGGAATTTAATAATCTGTTTGTGCTTAAAACATTACATCCTCCTTCTAGAAAAAATGAACTGGGAAGACAAATCACCTATAAATTGATAAGCAATAAGTAGAATGATGTACATTATATCAAAAGGTGATATTTGAACAAAGTTCTATTTATTAAGGTTCCCCTTAACTGGATCTGGTAACACTACATTCTTGTGCTTGATATTTGCCTTTTAAACCAGAATTTGGGTGAGATTTAAATATGCACTTAGGTAACAAATTTGGGGTTTAGTTCTCTTCACTGAGTGTGTTAATTTTCCTGAGTGTTGAAATAATATCAGAAAAATATTAATAATGATGACAATGGTGGTGAAGACGATAATACTAATGTGTGTAATAATGTCCAAATTCT
Source organism: Ursus maritimus (assembly GCF_017311325.1). Classification (NCBI taxonomy): domain Eukaryota; kingdom Metazoa; phylum Chordata; class Mammalia; order Carnivora; family Ursidae; genus Ursus; species Ursus maritimus. The sequence continues at coordinate 29,330,776 of NW_024424230.1, forward strand.
TCATAGGCCCCATCTAATTTGATGGTCTTTTCTTTATCACCAGATGATAATTTTATTTCCATTTAACTAAAGGAGCTTTGGTTCTCTGATTCAGAAATTGATTTTTCCATGAGCTTAGGCATTCAAACTGGTCATTTTAGAGACTTTACACAGATAATCTTACTGAAAAATTTCTTTGGAATTTTACTTTATCTCTTTATTTTTGGAGCAACTTGACTTTGATACTTGTAGATTATTAATGAGGTGTGTAAACTTATTTTTAGAAGAGAAGACACAAATTCATGTAGATATTTTTTTCTTTCAAACTGCATAATGAGCTGTTATAAGACCTGTTTTAATTCTTTGGACATGAGATAAAACTCCATTGTGAAGAAACCCGTTCCAAGGAAAGCAGGTGCTTTAATGATGTTGATTTGTTGATTCCGCTTCCAGGGGCCTGTTACAAACTAAATGCTAATCTCATCTGTTTACATTAATCATAATCCTATCCACTTACGTACCTGAGTAAAACAAACAAGCAAGCATGAGTCTGTTTTTAATTCAAGTATATAAATAAAAGACACTAAATAAATTAGTAAAAAGGAGAAACCAGCCTGAGTGAGTTTGAACTCCTTTGGAGGACATTGAGTTTATTCACTTTAGGAAACCAGACTTTATTAGGTTAATCAATAACCATATTTAATTCCAATTCATTAGCTTATGTGTACGTATCTGCATCTCAGTGTGCATTTAAGAAAGTAGCTCCTTTTCAGTCAAGTTATTTTCAGACTTAAATTGTGTCTAATTTAAATTGAACTTCACTCTCAATGGTCTCAAATGTGTTAGATATGAGTTGAGTTCATGCTGACAGATGGGGGAATTGATTCAAGAGAAGAATGTCATTTTAAGCTCTTCCAGCATATCTACACTGTAACTTGAAAATGAATTCTCAGGATAGTACTATCTGTTAATATTTGGCCCATGGTCCTACAGTAATCCGATTTGCTTGTTTGGAAGGCAGTATGACTAATGAACTGAACAAATGATGAGAACCAGCCCTTGAAAAATCCATATTGAAAGTAGCATGCAGCTTTGTGGATAGCCATTCCTCGGGGCTCATCTTTGGCAGACACTAGCTGCACTGTGGTGGGTTTAATTCAGAGCCCACCTACAGTGGAGGTGGTGCTCATAAAATACTGCTGGGATTCATGTTTATTGGCTTTGGAAGTAAAATCTACAGACACTAAAGTAAAAACTCTGTAATAACAGTTATAATTAAAAATATGGGCCAAGTTAAGTTCATCATGTGCACTATCTTGTCAAGGCAAAATAGGGACATACTGTGATATTACCAGCCAAAGTAATATTTTAGTTCAATTGATTTTACTAGTGATACACAGACATAATTCTTCAAAGTTTCCATAAAAACAGTGGAGGAAAATGAGCCTAAGTTCTAATTCAGAACAAAGAGTCATTTTCCCTGAGAAAAGTTATAAGAAGAAAGATAAAGATGTGTACAATGAAGCTAACTTTAGTTCATAAAGAATCTGATATTCAGGCTTCAGTTCTTAGATTATTTTTTTATTCCACTAATTTGAACATCTGCTGTGTTCTTGACACCATTCTAGGTCCTGGGGAGAAATCAGGGGAGGTTATAGAGAATCTACAACCTGGAGGGAAGGGACCTGTGTCTGTGGCCACGTTCCCTACGTATCAGTTCTTTAGCATTAAAGGACTTACGGTTCAGTAAGAGTTACCAGCACTTATCTTAAGATATCTGGAAAATGTTTAATGGATTGTATGACACACAGTAGATGCTCTGTTAGTACTGGTTTATTCTATTGTTGACCTTATTTTGGGGAGTTAAGTATGAATAACACATGATCTTTACCCACAAGGGGCTCATAACCTACCTATAAGAGATTTAATCCAGTTTTTTAGCTCCTTGTGGGTCAAGATCATGTATTATGGCCCAACATAATCTAAATCTACGGGAGATGATGGTGATGATGATGGTAATGATGAAAATACCGTGCCTAACATTGTGTTAAATGCTTTATGTTATTTTAGGTATCTTAAAAATGGCAGAATGAAGCTTAAATTATTAAGATTATTGTCATATGTAGAAATTGAATATTGTAAATGTAAAATGACTTTCCCCATATCACACAGCGAGTGAATGCAGAAGGGATTAAACTCAGCTCATGTTCATAAAAGACTAATCTTTTATTAACCTTCCAGCTTAGCCCTACAACTCCAGTGTCACGTTCTCAACATCATTTGTTTATTATCTAAAATGAAAAGAGAAATATATTTTAATGTTTGTAATATTAAAATATAGTCAGTGCAAACCGGATTATAACTAGACATTGTTAATATATTACTCACTCGTAAATTTTTTTAAGAAAGACAATTTCTTATTCAGACATGAATATAACCTTTCTAATCATAAGCACATTTATTGTACAAAATGTTGTCTGAATTGTGAGACATCTTAAAAACAACCTAAAATACACATATATCTACCTTGGAATAACCTAGAAATTACTGAATTCAGCCAACTAGGGGCTTTCCAGCTGTTTTTATATATAAACTTATCTGACTTTCATTTCTTTCCCACTGGCTTTCTTCTCTGAGGTAAATTTTTTCATGATATTATATTGTTTTTTTCCTCCTGAGGTGCCAGCAATAATATATTTTTTATACTCCAGAAGCATGCATTTCAAGTGATATCTTCTTGAAATTACTTTCATTTTATTAATTTAACAAATTTAGAGACTATTAGTAACCTAAAATATTTAAAATAATATTTACATAATTTCTATATATAATGCATATTAATCAATATCATATAGCTTTTTCCTATATACAGCTATTGCATACTTTCATAAGATTGTCTGTATAAGAACTTTCAGCTGCTTATTGCTGTGAGAAATAAGTGTGGTGAAAAATAATTGAAATACACAGATAATCCCAGAAGGGTGTGGGTAGATAGATAGATAGATCGATCACACACACACACACACACACACACATATATATATATAAATTTTTATTTATATAAATTTTTAGGGAGTTTTGTAGTAATACAAGTAAATAAAGGGGACATGAGTAGCACAGTGGCATTGGAATTGAAAGAAAGTACAAATTGAGAAACATTGTGGACTTAACTAAATTTTTAGAAATGGTTGGACATCTGTGTAAGGAAGGAGATTAAAATTATTTTCGAATTTTGAACTGACTTGGGACACTCTGAAATCATTCCAACACAAAAACAAAGAGAACTTTGGAGTTCATCTAGTTCTGGGATTTGGCCATTAACTGGTTGGGCTAAGGTTTTCAATTTGTCCAAAAAAAAAAGGGAGAATCAGGATATTAGAGTAAGAACCCCAAGCTGCCAAATGTTCAGTCAAGTGTGCTTTAAGGTATTTCTTATTCATAAACAAAAATGGGACATGGGACACCTGGATGGCTCAGTCAGTTGAGCATCCGACTCTTGATTTCAGCTCAGGTCATGATTTTGGGGTTGTGGGATCAAGCCCTGTGTGGGGCTCTGCACTGAGCAGGGAGTCCGCTTGAGATTCTCTCTCTTCCTCTCCCTGTGCCCCTCCCACTCCCCCATCTCTCAAATAAATAAATAAATAAATCTTTTTAAAAAATCGGACAATCAGGGGCACCTGGGTGACTCAGATGGTTAAGTGGCTGACTTGATTTCAGCTCAGGTCATGATCTCGAGGTTTTGGGATCCAACCCCTTGTTGAGCTCCGAGTTCAGAGGGGAGTCTGCTTGAGGATTTTCTCTCTCTCCTTCTCCCTCTGCCCCTCCCCCTCACTCAGATGCTCTCTCTCTAAAATAAATAAATAAATCTTTAAAAAAAATGGGACGGTCACCAGATAGAGGTGAGAGCGTGTGTGTGTGTGTGTGTGTGTGTGTGTGTGTGTGTGTGTGTGTGTGTTTGTATGTGTGTGTGTGTGGTGGGAGCTGCAGGTCATGATTTTTATTTGAATCAACAGATTAAAAGCAGAAAATTCAAATGTTTTTCTAGTCTACTCTGTTTCAGAAACAGTGAAAGGTATGATATAATTTGTTTCTAATCGTATTCACCATTATGTTACTTTATTGTTAGTACTTTGACATGTAAAAGTATACATGGCAATTTAAGGAGTCTCCTTTAATGCCTGATAAATATGATGGTAATCGTTTGTCCCATTTTATTTATTTATTTATTTATTTATTTGGATTTAGAAATCTTTTTTTTTTTTTTTAGATTTTTATTTATTTATTTGACAGAGAGAGAGACAGCCAGCAAGAGAACACAGGCAGAGGGACTGGGAGAGGAAGAAGCAGGCTCCCAGTGGAGGAGCCTGATGTGGGGCTCGAACGCAGGACTCTGGGATCACGCCCTGAGCTGAAGGCAGATGCTTAATGACTGAGTCACCTGGGCGCCCCTGAATTTAGAAATCTGACTTAACTTTCAGTGTTCAGCTCTCCCACTGGCTGGTTAGAGTATCAATATACAACTTCTGCTAAGGAAACGTGGTCAGGATGCACTGGCAGAGCAGTTCCAGGCCTCAGAATGTCGTCTCTGTTATACCTCTAATTGTACAAATAGTATGAATATGTGACTATTGATTTCAGCATTAACTGAAGGAATAAAAGGTTGGAATTTTTCCAATGTCTTAACGCAGAGTTTTACAAATACAGAATAAATGGGATCTCTTTTTTACTGTGGAATGCTATCCAAGATGCATTGTCAAATAAAAACAGCAAAACACAGCAAAGTATTTTAACGTTTTTCTAAGACTAAAGGAGATAAAAGCATACATGTCCATGCACAGGCGTGTGTGTGCAGACACACACTTGTATGTGTATAAAAACTCTGGAGTCATAAACAAAAATAATAATGGATTATATGTTCGGGAATGGGAAGTGGGTGGATAGGAAAAAGTATGGGTGTGAAAATTTTTATTGAAATCTTTTTATATTTTCAAGGGTTTGCTAAATGTGAATCTATTAGCTATTCAATAAATAAATTTTAGTTCTCTACTTTCTCGACAAAGGTTTATTTTTTTTTAATTTTGAGATAAAATCTTCATCTGGTCATTTTTTTTCTTAAAAGTCTTTATATCTCCAAATTTCGTAACTTGGTATTTAAGATCTTCTGTTATCTCGTGACAACTTAACTTTGTAACATAGGCTTTTCATCTTCACGCACCCTATACTCCAAGTAAACAGAACAATACAACTACTGTGGTAAAGAAGTCGTCCATGCCAGCCTGCATTTGAGCTCATGTATTTCATCTATAGGGATTGTCATGTTCCTTGTTTTAATGTATTCTCATTCTATCTTTAGGTATCCCTTATGGACCAGTGAGGCCTGTTATATAGGACTAGCTCCGATAGGAATAATACCTTTGCCTATGGTTGTGGTGTATCATACTAAGAATAAAGTATTGGAAGAAGTCATGAAAGAGAGAAATCAGGAAAGAATAAGAGATACCCGAATAAAATTGGTTACTGAATTCAAACCATATTAGGTAGAGTTAATCAAATTGGGTTTCCAATAATAGAAACACATTTTGAAGGATTGAAGAAAGGCAGGTGAGGGAAAATGCCCTGATCACAAGCATGGGTTATTCTTGGTGCCTTTAGACGGGCTGCTCAAAGACAACCTATGAACAGCCAGAACTGTTTAGAGCAGCTAAAAGGCAGTATACTCTCACCATGTATGAGTCCCAGGGCCAATGTTAGAACTTCTATGGAAATTTCCTTGATAACTTCCATGGAAATTTAAGCTTTCTTTTTCTGAACTCCCTTTTACCAAATAACTCCTGTATATGATTTAATGCTTATTATATTTTTTAATATTCTTATTTATATACATGTCATAACTCTTTCTGCGAAGTCATTTATATACCAGAACTTTTAAAAATAAATAATATATCTAAAGCATCAAACATCATACTGAGTATACAGTAGTAGCTCAAAAATATACTCCCTAGAGGATCCCAAATTCCCTGACTTCTTTGTTCCTTACAAAAGAGTCATTCAAAGAATATTTCTAATGAGCAAATCAACAAAGTAATGCAGTAGGTAAGGTTAGGAGACTAGTATGTAATAGTTGTGACAGAGCCACTTATAAACCAGGACCTTGGGCGAGTCACTCTCCTCATGAGTAAATGGGTATTGAGTAAGTAGCTCTGTAGGATCCTGTATACTTCTAATGTGTATTGTTTTCTATTGTTTTTTTATTAAATTACCACAAATGTAGTGACTTGAAGCACCAGCTATTTATTATCTCACAGTTCGATGAGTCAGAAACCTGGCCATAGAGTAGCTCAACTGGGTTCCCTGCTTAGGGTCTCAAGAGTTTGAAATCACCATGTCAACTGAGCTGGGATCTTATATGGAGGCCCTGGAGAGGAATTTGCTTCGTGCTTTTTCAGATCACCGGCAGAATTTAGTTCCTCAGAGTTAAAGAACTGAAGTCTCCATTTCCTTGAGTGGTACATTGAACTTCTCTCATGCTTTCGATCTCTGATTTCCTCTTCTGCTTTCAATTACATCTGCAAAGCCCCTTTGCCATGTAACGGAATATAAACCACGGGAGTACAACCAAGGACTGAAACTAATGAAGAACAAAATTCTACCTACCATAGATACCTGGTGTTCAAAGAGCCGCTAGAGCTGTCCAAAGCTAGAATGAGTAGCTTTCAGAAGTAGTGATGGTTCACTCATTGGAAAGTTTCAAGTAGACACATTTGAGAGAGAGAACAGATCAAACATAAGGTTTGGTGTTGTTCTGTTTTGAGGAGGGGCCCTTTCCAACCCTGACAGTAAATGATTCTCTTCTATAAGTGTGAGTCAAAATATTGGCAAATTCAATTTTCTATTTACTGAAGTCCACTGGCAATTTTTTTTGCCATCATGTGCGGTCTAAGGATGGTACAAAAAGGTACTCTCAGGCATTGCAGGGTCAGTAAGAAAGGATTTCGCAGCCTCCTTTGTCTCCTTTCCAAAGCTATGAGCCACAGTAACATGTCTTCCACAGAATATTATATAAATGTGCACTTAATTTATGCCTCTTAGTTAATTCATATATCTAAGCCTGCCTGACATAAGCTTAAATATTAATGTACATATTGCAATACAGCTAGTAAACTTGGAAAAGTATGTGAAATGTATTTAGAAATAATGCAAATTGGAAAAAGAAATTCTTCAAAAATATCCGGAATGCTTCTGAATGCAGAATGAGCAACCCCTGGGAATATTCCAATTTCACCTGCTGTCATCTCTCTCCAAATTACTTCAGAAATGCCATGCTTGGTTGAGTGCTGTATACACAGGTGGCTCTGTATCAATGGTGTTTAATGATGGCATGCACGGGGAAGAGGGAGGAGGAGTAAAATGCCACTTTAGAATATGTGACTTTTAGTAGAACTGCATCAGCAAATGTGAAGCACATTATAAGAAAACCTCCATCATCTGGAAAGCTATTGAAGAAGGAAAAGTGTTCTAGTCACCTGAATTTCCTGGTCTGTGGATGATTACCCTGAATTCCCTTCCCACTTTCACACTTGTTGAAATACTTTGTAAAAGGTGAATATTCACTTTCTCAGATTAAAATGTTGGCTTTAAGAATGCTATTAAAGTGGACTTTCAGATCATATATTTTTGCCAAATGTTGAAAGTAGAAACTAGATGAGCTATAGTAGATTGAATCGAACTGCCCTGAGCCTAACACATGCCTAGATATGGTGTTTGCAATCGAACTGCCCTGAGCCTAACACATGCCTAGATATGGTGTTTGCAATCGAACTGCCCTGAGCCTAACACATGCCTAGATATGGACTTTCAGATCATATATTTTTGCCAAATGCTGAGAGTAGAAACTAGATGAGCTATAGTAGATTGAATCGAACTGCCCTGAGCCTAACACATGCCTAGATATGGTGTTTGCAAGTGACATACCTGAGACGTCAAATGTGTTTGTAACTCTGACCTACGTTGTTGCCATTCACCACCACACATTGTAATGTGGTAACTTCTATTAGTTAAGGGTACTGGTGAATAGCAGCTTCTTTGCTCTGTGTATGTACTCACTTGCAGAGTGGAAAATCAGTGCTGGGCCTCGTATTCTGTTTTTTTTTAAGCCTCCCTGGCTCTGTGGCCAGTTGGAAGTTGGTAACAGATATGTATTGCAGTGATTTGAAAATCCTTTTTATAATTCTATATGTGACCAGGGCGTCAAAGGAATAATTTCAGAAATCATAAGATAAACTGTCAGCCTAGCCACTAACAAGTCATGTGACTCTGGATGCCAGTTTTTCATCATTAAAACAAAACATTTGGATTAAATCAATAATTTCCAAATTTGAGTCATGTATATTAAATGACCCTACATTTCCGTTTGCCCAGAAAAGATCTGACTTATGCCAGGCCTCACGAAGTAATTATTATTTGTGTTCCCTTTCACTTTCAGAAGTATCCCAGTGGGACAATAAAGTATATATGTGCCATATTTATGGCCGTTGTCGAGAGGGAAAAACTTATTGCTGGATCTTCCATGGGCCAAAATAAAACTAACTGAAATCTACATGATTATCATTCTCATATAACCTTATGAGCAAAAAAATTTACAAATGAGATAAAGACCAATCTATAAAACCCATAAATTCTAATAACCAACATTAAAAGTTTATCCTAGATTATGCTTTTTTCTCTGAAATTAAATCACTAATGTTAGGTCTAATATGAAAATGTAGCTTGGGAGGAGGTTTAATCTTTGGGTTGTTATATTTTTAAAGATATCAATAATATTTATTCCGAGAATATCCTCCTAAGATTTTTCACATAGATGTTACCAATAATTTCAAAGCTTTTTTGTTAGGGGAAATCAGATTTCAGATTTTACTAAACTCTTCATTTCAAATGAAGTTTGCTTGATAACTCTATGGAATTTTCCCAGTAATACTGCAACTATACTGAAATCTGTATATCTAAAATCTGTTTTCTAATAAAATCATTTGCTAACATTGGAACCACAATATACTTTAGTAAGTATTCATAACTTACTGCCAAGAACCGTCACATGTTGACTTGCCTAAAACACATCGTGGTTCCATGACCTCTGAGTGCCTTCCCATCACCGTCACCACCATGAGCTATACCACCACACTCACCAAAATTCTTTCTTCCCTTAGTGGACTCATCAGATGCTAGATGTACTGAGAGATGATTGTGCCTTCACTTGGAGGAAATAATATCTCAGGCCCAGATGCAAAAGTGGGCAGTGAAACTAAGTGGCTGTACTGGGTTACAGATGTAACCGGACAAGGCAGAATATGCTCAGAATATATGCTATCATGACAAATGAAAGCACTCACTGAAAACTTCTTACAAAGACCTCAATAACCTCTCAGAATTTGCTTGAGCACCTCCTTGAACGCTGGATTGAGAAGCTATCCAATTGGAAATTCCAGTTATAATTGGTGATTGGCCTTTGGAAACTGAGTTATAGCACATTTCTCCTACATAATAAAATTACCTGCTTTAAAATGTTTTAAAAATGATTTGGAAATCGGGTTAAATTTTTATTTTTTTTTTAAAGAGGAGGGGAGTGGCAGAGAGCCCTGACTTGGGCCTTGATCTCATGACCCTGAGATCAAGACCCCAGCTGAAACCAAGAGTCAGATGCTCACCCACATGCCCCTTAAAGTTACCTTTTTAAAAAATAGTTTTATAGGTTACTGTCTTATCACATCCTAAAATAATGTGAATTTTTAAATTTTCTTTATTTTTTTTTAAGAAAATGAGACTTTGGGAGGATTGAACAAAAATCACAGAACAATTTTAGAGGTAAGTCTATGAATTCTTTTTGACGATATAGTGGGAAATCGAAGCTGTTAAGAAATATGAAAGAAAAAAAAAAACCAACCTGCAATTCAGAGGCCCCAAATCTGCCATGTCCTAGTTTTCCATTTGTGATATTGCTTTTGACAGGTCATATTGTATGGTGTCAAACATACCATGCAGTACAAGAAAAGATATAATCAAGAAAACACAGTTTGAAAGCCTGCAGAAAGATTTGCCAACTAAAATTTTTCCAATGAGTCTCACTCACTTTTGTTTTTCCCCCCATGCATTTTCCCTATTCATCTTTTCAAAGGTAAATCAATGCTTTCAATTATAAGTAGGATTTCTGTTTCATTCCAATAAGCATTCATAAAATTCTCAGTCCCTGCAAGCTGGCTATTCTCACCTATTGGGATTTGGAATGCAATATGGTGTAATAACTTCTCTTATTTATAAAATAATTATGACCACAATGCTTTCCTCAAACTAAAAACAGAGGGCCTGTTTACTGTAAAAAGATTGTAGGCCTCTCTGAGTTGCTGAACGCAACTTGGTTTTTCGATTATTTTGAATATTCCTGGAGACAAGGAGGAACATAGAAGTGTCTTAAAACTAGAGAAATTCTCCTCTGCAGTTTGAGAAGGAAGATTGTAAAATATAATATTCCTAAGAGGCAATACAGGCTGAAAAGCATACAGTCTCAGGTGCTTAAGCGCTGTGGGACATTAGGGAGAAATGAATAGTTTTGACCCATTATTGACAAATAATGACCCATTGTAGTACAAATACCAACATGTTCATAATATCACTTTAAATTATAAACGTCTGTCAACCTGAAACCAAGAAACCAGTTCAAAAAGCAAGGTGTTTATTTGGGAATTAGAGAATTGCAATGAAGGGTACACAAGATGTGGGTAGAAACCCACATAATGTCCCATTTACAGGAGGTGAACTCAGGGCTCTTATAGATTTTCTTGTTCTTGCTGACTTGGAATGTTGGTGGTTTGCCCCATTTTAGAGGTTTAGAGAACAGGACATGCAAGGCAGTTCCTCCAAAATGGAATGGCTGCCCTGTATCTATTTTTAAAAAATGGCTCAATTTACATCATTTTTCACACTTCATAGAATCAAAGAATCTCTGTCTTGTTCACTGACGTATCCACAGTGCCTGCACAGTTCCTTAACGTAGAAGGAGCTTAACACAGTTTTTGAACGACCCAGAGTCAGTGACATTATCCTCTGTGCTGGAAATCCAAAGTGACTCATAACCAGATTATCCAGTTGGGAAGACACAGAGAACAGTAGTATGTTCTGGATACAAATGTTCAAGCCATCTTAATGATTAAATAAAACAAATAATCATGCTGTTCATTTTCATATCTTAATCACTGCGTACTGATTTCCTACAGATTCTCACCACTTCTGTACTGCACTGAAATTCTATCATAGGGAACATGACAAGTCTTCTAGACAAAAACAAATGGGACATGATGCCCAGGCACTTTAAAAATTAGTATTAGAGAGGAGACTACCATAGGACTTCCAGTATATGAGGCCATGTGTGGCCAGGGCAGGCCCAAGCTGTCCATTCTTGTAGATCATCCGAATTATGACTTGCTGGATCTGCAAACTGATTGAGTAAAGGGATTTTCTGTAACTAGTCATCTGTAGGGATATCCAAATGACCCAGTGCCATTTACTGATAAACCTGTCCTTTCTTCACTGCTCTGAAGTGTAACACCTTTTTTTGTAATTCTTATTTCCATATCTGCATGGGACTATTTTGTACTAATGGTGATACTGGTTTATTAATGTCTCATTACTGCATTATTTTTATTACTATTTTATTTTAATCGTTGTTGATAGCATACCAAGTCTTCCAGTGTTGATCTTGCTCAACACTAATTAAGTTTTCTTGATCTTTTGTGTTTTAGAGGCAGCCTGTCAATATCTACAACAAATTTCTGCAGGGATTATGATTAAAATGGCAGTGAATTTAAAGATCTATTTAGTAAAATGGGCACTTTTGTAATATCTAGTATTTTATATATAATTTGAATTTACTTCAAGATTTTATATTTCCCTAAGTAAAAGCTTTCCACATCTTTCATTGGATTTATTCCAATGAATTATTTTTATTTCACATTTACTTTTAACATTTCAAAAGGCATCCACTTATTAATTTCCTTTTTAATTATTTATTATTTGTGTATGGGAAAAGTCTATTATTCATATTAGCCTTATATCAGATAATAAAATTTTCCCCAAGCATCCCTTAGGCTGCACTTCAAAAGTTGGGTATATTCCCAGTATCATTTTTTAAATTGTATCTTATTTCAAGTGTGGTTTCTTCTTTGACCCGTGGGTTATTTAATTCCCTTTTGCTTAATATCCAAGCTGTTTTGGGATTTATATTTCTAGTTTAATTCTCTTATGTTCAGATAACATTTTCTGAATTATTTCAGTCTTTTAAAATAGAAGACAAGCTTCTTGGCTAAAATTAATTTTAGTAATTTTTCCATGTAAATTTTAAAGAAATATGTATATTAAAAACATTAGATCAATTTGTTCACATCTATGCACCTGTTGTTCAGGTCTTCAATATCTTTGCATTCCCACCAGCTGTGTATATCTTCAGTCCCTTGCCAACACTTATAATTTTCTATCTTTTTGTTATAGCCATTCCACTGAACGTGGAATGGTATCTCACTGTGGTTTTGATTTGAATTTCTCTGGTGACTAACAATGTTGAGCATCTTTTCATGTGCTTGTTAGCCATTTGTATATGTTCTTTGGACAAATATATTTTCAAACCCACTTCCCTTTCTGAATTGGGTTCTCTTTTTGTTGACTTGTGGAGTCCTTTATATATTCTAGATACAAATCTTTTATCAGATATACAACTTACAAATACTGTTTCCCATTCTGTGAGTTCTCTTTTCACTTCATTGACAGTGTTTTGGAAGCACAGAAGTTTCAATTTTGATGAAGTTCAATTTATCTTTTGGTAATTGTTTTTGGTTGTAGTTTAGGTATTATGTCTAAGAATGTTTTGCCAAATCTAAGGTCATGAAGATTTATTCCTATTTTTTTTCTAAGAGCTATATTGTTGTTACATTTAGGTTTCTGATCTATTTTGAGTTAATTTTTGTATATGGAATTCAACCATATTCTTTGGCATATGAATATCAAGTTGTTTTAGCTCTGTTTGTTGCAAAGAATAGTCTTTCCCTGCATTGAATTGTTTTGGGACCCTTGTCAAAAAACAATTTACCATGAATCTGATGGTTTATTTTTGGATTCTTAATTATATTCCATTGGTCTATATGTCTATCTATGCTTATACCACACTGTCTTGATTGCTGTTGCTTTGTAGGAATTTGTTTTTTGAATATACTTGAGTAAGGGACAGTTTGCCATAATTTATATCAGGGATTTAATTAATTAAATATTGAATGTACTCTTTTGAGGAATGCTGCTTTACATTTAATCCAAGGACATAGATGTTAGAGTCACCCTTCGAAACTTTGAGTGTTTAAGTTGGCTACTCCATTTTGTGGAACCTGAACTCCATCCCTCCTTCATTCTGTCAGACTGCCCAGAGTTCTTCCAGCTCCTGAGACACTGCTTTTGAATTTGAAAATACTGTGAGGAAAAACGGAGCACCAAGTGTCAGGCTTACCTATCTGTTTCCCTGATGTCAAAGAACGTAGCCCCTCAGATCTTGGAGGCATGGTAGCTTTCCAAAGCCTTCAAAAAGTTTTTTTCCCCAAAAAAAAACTTTATCCAGTTCTTCCAGTTCTTCCCAGCGGGGGCATCAGTCCGATATGACCTCCTACCAAAGCCAGAAACAGGAATCAGAATCGCCTTTAATGCATTAATAAGAATAGAACAATCTTGCTGGAGAACAATTTACAGATTCAACCTTTGAAAGACATTATGTAAGTCATTTTGAGGCCTATCGTAGAACTATTTTCAAAATTTAAAAGAAAAAAAAATATTGGATTGGGGGGGGGTCTTCTCTGAGAATGTAGGAACTAAGTTGATCCTGGAAGAAAAATAAAACTCTCAATAGGCAAAGAGCTCTGTGGAACAAATTATTCCATAATAGCTTTTGATAAACAGTATAATGAAATAAAATGTCAAACAACAGAGGAGACCTTGGGAAGAAAAGTATACCTAGCAAAAAAAAATCTGATTCATATTATAAATCCTGCAATTATTTTACTATTGCAATAATATCAAACACTTTATATCAATTATATCTGATGAATTCTATTATCAGAATTAATGATGGGACCTACAAAAATAAAATGAATCAACTGGGGGAAAATAAAATTCACTAACAGAAAATAAGAAGAGTAATAATACTAACCTTTCAATCAGTAACTAATGCTAAGTCAATTAATGCAAATAAAGCTCCCTCAGATGCTTTGATGGAAACATCTTTGAACTATCAACCTATTATTATTGTGTATTAAAAGAGAGCTTATTGAAGTCATTGTGCTCTCATCTGGGGGTGGCATATATTGTAATATAAATAGGGGGGTTTAGTGATTTATAATACACAGTTTTCTTTTCCATAAAACAACGGCAGTGCTCTCTGGATGAATTCCTGGCAAACCACAGAGCACTGTTCTTTTCTTTCTATGCCCTTGTCAGAGCATTTGAATCACTCTATACTCTATTGAGTTGACAAGTGCTCTTCACTGCCTGCCTGAAGCCAGTGTAACCCATATTACAAAGCAAAGCCAGCCTTTCCTCCACTGTTTCAGGAAGAAACTTCTGTTTTTGAGTGGTTGCAAAATAGGAGTAAAGAGAGGAGGAAGGTGAGGAAAAGCCTTGCTGAAATATTTACAGACCTGTTATGGTCACAGTGGCAGAGGCAATGGCTTTCGTAATTGGTAATTGTACTATCAAACTTAGCGGTGAGATTATATGTCTCAGGTCTCAGTTCATAGCAGCCTACTTTCAGAATTAGCTCATAGTGGTTTGCCAGGTAAAGGCCAAATTGGCATTATTAACAAATTCTCCCAAAAAATCTAGATTCAATTAGAATTTCGGAGTGTGTCAGGGTTTGTTAAGTTTAATAACACCAGAAATTAATGTAACCCTATGAGGGCAAGCAACACCTCCATGGACCATAACCATTTAATATCCTTGGAAAACAGGCCCAGACTCTCCTTTTTTTCATCCAATTTGCCAACATTCTTTCTATCTCTCCTGAATTCTAATCAATCACAAGAAGACTGGCTGCCAGGAATGATTTCCTCAAAACTGGAAACAAAATGTTACTATCTCAGCCTAAGAAAATTATAACATATTTACTTTCTATGTTGCTTCTGGGCTTCCTTGCCTGTGCAGAAACTCATATAGTAACAGAAAGTGTGTACCGATAAGAAGAAAAATTCAGACAAACTGATTTCACCGAAATAAAGACTACTCAGAACATATATTGTCAGATTATAAAATCATTTTTCATATTTTTTGCTTCAGTTTTAACATTAATATTCAAATGTAGAAAGCCTCTTAAAGACGTAGTAGGTCACAAAAATCCTGTAAGCCCAACTCAGTTGTTGAAAGTCTGTCATCTTCCAAGTCAGACGCATATTTCGTCTTCGTTAAATGCTCCCCAACGTCCTCTCTCCTTCCCTGGCTAGAATTCTTTACTTCTTCCTTGGTGTTCTCACACAGTTGTGTCTTCCACTTAAAACGCAGCATATACTTAGAACTTTGCACGAGGTAGCTCCTTTAACGCTCATGACACTCTGATGAAGCAGGTGTTGCTTTCCCTGTTTTCCAGATGAGGTCACAGAGACTCAGAGAAGGCTAGTGACTCCCCTGTGGTCCTTCATGAACTCTCTTCCGACTGACTCAAAACCAGAGGCTCAGTCTACTCTACCATTCTTCTCCTTGGCTCTTGTTATTTCATCAAAGATTTATGTACAACACTCTTTGAAATAGTCTAAAGGCCTTCAGCTTTACCACCCACAACCTTTCAGAATATCTACATCAGGTAAAAGTTATGGGGATGATTTTTTAAGCTTATCAGAATCTGGCATCAGTTACTCTTAACAAGCCATAAGAAAGGACATACATTTGTCCACCTGATTTCGGGAACCTCCATGCTTTAGTCCTAAGATTGCCTGTTAGCTTTCTCGATCAGTGAGCCCTTATCCTGTCTGATCCTGACTTCTTCTTGGGTCCCTAAAACACTTTGTGTGTTCCTGCCTCCCTGGTTTTGTAAAATTATATTATTATATGATATATATATATATATATATATATATACACACACACACGCAATACATATGCTATTGCACATTATATCTATATATCTATATATAATGTGTACATATTTATAAACATACATATATAGGGAGAGAGAGTCACATATAAACCAGTAACCTATAGTGACTAAGAACTCTGCATTTCAGTTATTGCAAATTATACTTCAGTAAAAAAATAACCTAAAAACTAAAAACAAGCAAAAATCCCACTGTGGTTTATACTTCTTTGTCCCCTTCGTAGTGGCGTGACTGGTTTTCCAAACTGTAGGTGTAGAGGTAGAAATGGTTGAAATACATCCGTAGTTATTTCAGCGTATTCCTTGGATATTATCTCTTAAAATATAGAAAGAGCGCCAAAACCTCAACGCCTCCGTCTTCTAGAATTACACCACTTTCTACAAAGCATAGATAATAGAATTCAGACTCCATTAAAATGAGGGTCCAATTGCATGAACCCCAATAAACTGAGGGTCTTGCTGCAAGGGAAATAAGAAGGGTTGCGGAGCACTTTCCCAATCCGTGATGCTGTCTCCGAACAACTTACCCTTTCCATCCCTCGTGTTCTAACTTGTGAAAAAGAAGATAACTTTAAAATAGTGGCTCAGTTTTTTTTTGAAGTCATGGAATAGAGTCAGGAGAAAAGTGAAAATCATATCTGGTAGTAACAGCTTTGGAAATAATGTGGTATTTAAATAAGATATAATAGTAAATTGTTCTAATAATAATGTTCTGACATGGAGATTTCTGAATGCCAGATGTGTTGATAGTCTTTTCTTATCTCCCTTTATGTTACATTATTTTCATTGTGAAATGGTTTTATTATTCTTCGTACATTAAGTTTAAACCAGTAACCATATTTCAAGCCTTATCGTTCTGAAGCAGCAATCTTCAGTACATTTCAGAAGGTATTAAGACACCAGACTGAAGTTCCACTGATTTCAGTTATGCAGAATTTCCTGAGAGAGACTCATTGCTGTTCAAAAATAAAATTGGGATATAAAATATGAATTCTGATTAGTCTTCCCTGTAGTCAGTCCCTTTATGGTTAAGAGTGTGACATTGCTGACAGCTGCTCAGAATGCCTCGTTGTTTTCTATTACAAACCCACTGACACCAACACTGTTGCTTGAATTTGCTGAAAGAATTAAGAATAAAAATATAGAGAGCTTTGTTTGATTCATAGGATATTCTAACACCAAAAATATAATGCTATTAGATTTCTGCTTTTTATAGGAGAGTAACATGTGACATAGTAAAGAAATTTCCTCTTCTACGAACTAATAATAACATCAAATAAAAACAAATCTGGACTTCGGTAAGGAGAAACATCATTTTAAAAAGGCTATTACAGTAGTGTCCCAACCACTGGATTTGCAAGCATCTCAAAACCAAGCAGAAAAAGACTTTTTTCTGCAGGGCAGTGCAAGCAGGGCTCGTGGGAACTTTTGAGGGGAAGATGGGCGAGCTAACGGAGGTGACAGCGTGATCATGGTGGGCTGATGGGAAATATTTTTAGCTATGGTCAGTCAGTCCTCTAAATGAGCTATTAAGAGGGGAAGTTCTATACTTAAGTGGTTGCTTAGACTTGGGGGCAAGCCAGAGTTTAGGGATTGCAGGGGAGAGAGAAGTCTGCCTAAAGTTTGGCCAAGTTAAATCAGTAGGTAAGTGATGAGCAATTAATTGTGAACCGTTGGTCAATGTTTTGCTAGAAATCCTATTTTTAAATCAAAATGAAACCAAATCAACAAATATACTTGAATGCCTACCATCTATGGGACACCAAGTTCTGTGGAGAATGATACACTCTGAGGTAATCTTATTGGCCATGACTCTCTCTCTCTCCTTGGAACTGACCATGGGGAATTTTGTGTTCTACTACTCCTTGGTCACACTTGTTCCCTGATGCTGGAAATGCTTTAGTGAATGAGGGATGACAAAGCAGTGGAAGTAAAACAAAGTTATGATTTGTGAGTTCACAGAAGTGCCCAAAGACAATAGTAGGCAAGTTGTGCCAGTGAGTGCATTTTTTCTAGGCTGAACTTATAAATAATTTATGTCAATTAAATGTCATGGTGTGTGTGTGTGTGTATGTGTGTGTGTGATGTGTTGAGATGGCACCAAAAGAGACAAAGAGGCGAGATGTAAAGTTTCTGGCAGGGCAAGTGGTCTATGGTTAGAATGAGTGTCTTTTCTTCAGCACATAAACTGAGGACCCCCTAAGTAGAATTAGCCATATGTATTGCCAAAGAGAGGACAGGAAGGAGCATCAGGCAAGAAGCTAGATATTCATTTTCTTCCTGGAACTGCCTGTAATAATTAGGATGATGTTGTACAAGTCACTTAAACTCTTTGAACCTCACTGCTAATATCTACAGAATGAAGGTATTTGATAAACTTTAGGGTTGTTTCGCCCCAGGTTTAACAAACTGTGATCATCATTAATGATTATACAGTTGCATGAGAAATTGTACTTACATTCATAGTGGTATGAGAAAAGTTAACGAGCAACATTTATTTGCTTAGAGACAACAGAACGGATGTCAAATAGTACATGTGATTAGTTATAAAAATAAATGCTACAGATATTCATGTATTAGCAATTTGTAAAAGAGTGAAAACACTTCTAAAATACATCAGAAAAATGAAAAGAGGTAGAATTTTTGAGTTAGTAGTTCTTTTATTTTTGTTTTTTGGGTTTTTTTTTTTTTCAAACACATTAGGCGATCTTATTATCTATGTGTTTGAAAGCTAGTATTTCAGGAAAAAAATGCACAAGGCTTATGATTTCTCTGTTTTGAGAACCACTTATGAAAATATTTTCTCAAGCTAATCCATGTTTATTTATGACAACTGGGTCTGAAATGTATGATCCCCCTATATGCCTGTATGGATGAAGTTTTAATCAACATGGGTAATATTTATATTTACTAGCAGGGTGATATAATGTCTAACCATAAAATATGGCTTATGGGTAATAATAATATCAACTTTCAAAACCTAAGAAAATGAAAAATGAAACTTGATAGCTTTTTGATGTCATCAACCAAGAGATAAATAGTGGTTAATAATCAATTGTATAGCCTCATATTAGGCTGCACTTTTTAGCAGTTTTAATAGAATTTCTTTAAATATATCAGAGGAAAAAATAAATTTCTAACACACATAAATAAGCTACAAATACAATTCACTTAAATATAATGACGTCTAATACAAGCAGTCCCCTTAAAGAGGCCTTAAACATAACATATTCAAAATAGGATGCGGTTATTATAGCTGAAACAAGAATGAGCTTACAAGTAGCCGTAGAAGGTGGGAGAGTATTAATCTATGTTTAAAGAGACCGTCTGACATTCGGGCGGTGGTATTTTGGTGTACGAGAAGATCAGCATTACATGACTTGCTATAGACCAGAAAACAGGATTAATCTGTACCCATCTATCAGGAAGACTGATAGCCCCTTTTGCTGGTTAATGCAGGGTCCTTTTTCAAGTATCAGATGTCTTTGTGATGTGAATTTTATGGCTCAACAATTTTCCAAGGTTACTCTATTTATGGTAGAGAGTAATTTGCCAATTCAACCACTGTTGCTTGGAATAACATTCATTCTGATCTTCAACTCCACGTTTATATTTATTGTGATATATGATGAATTGCCTGTCACTGCTGAGTAAGGCACAGGAAGTTTACTGTGGTCACTCCAAAGCAGTCAAAACTTAACACAAATTGTTCTTTGGATTGAAAACACAAATGAGCTTACTTTCATATTCGTTGTTAACTAATTCTCACCCTTGTCTGTTGGTGCTGCATGATTTCCAAGATTTTTGTTCTGTTCTTTGTTAACAGTTGCTGCAAATAAGGCCAGTACTTTTCAAAACTTTTGGAAATTTATGTCAAAATTCAATGAATTTCAATTGTGCTTTATAAAATACACAGGGAGAGAAACATATAGCTAACATATAGCTAACATCATTTGAGAGCTTCCTGTATGATGGGTGCTGTGTCACACAGAGTATTTCATTTAAACCACAAAACTTCAGGGCACCTGAGTGGCTCAGTCAGTTATTGATTTCAGCTCAGGTCCTGATCTCAGGGTCATGGGATGGAGCCCTGCTGCTGTGTTGGGCTCCATTCTCAGCACGGAGTCTGCTTGTCCCTCTCCCTCTACTCCCTTCTCTCTTTTTCAAATAGATAAACAAAATCTTTTTAAAAAATAATAAAATTTATTACTGTGAATATTCGATGAGTGGCGTAATACTGGCCAATCCAGAAATATGGAAGACCATCCAGAGAAGTTTCTGAACTCAACAATTATTTACAAAATGCTGCTGGGTATCCAGCACCATCAAAGTGTGGGTGGGTATCAAGTGATGATTGAAGAAAATGTCAATGTAAGAAATTTTGAAAGTAAGAATCCTTAGTAAAAAAAAGGGGGGGGGGAGAAAGTATTAAGGAAGGTTATCACTAAATAATGAGTCTCCAATCTTCATCACCTCTAATTTTCCTATTTCCAAGGATGTATAGTCATTGTAATCATGTTTTACTGTTTCTTCTGGCGAGAGATTAATTTATGTTTTTCACATTGAAAATGATAGTCTAGTTAATACTGATTTGACTTTTTATAAATAGTAATTATAGAAAAGACTGGAAAAAGAAAGGCCATGTAGATTAGATGAACGAGAGATTGGCCAATGGGTGAAGTCAATATATACACAGAGCTGAAACATAGTAGCTTATGATTATTGTTGTCAGTAATTACAATGAAGCCCAGGTGATTAAGAAGTTAGGCCAAGATCAGACCCAGAAATTTGTAGACCAAATCAAGTTTTCTGTATTTTCATTAAAATGACCTCAACTCCTGGACGAAAAGCACAGTGCAGACATGGAGTTGAAGTGTTGTCACATCGAAGATAAAAGAGATTATTTTAGTAAAGATAGAATGGAGCAGCTTTAGGGGATTTTGCCGGGGAGAGGCTTGTGATTGTATAGAACTATGAGGTTTCAGGAGGTCTGAAATGTCTATTTAAGGTCCCATGAGACTTTCTAAAGCTGAACTGAATACTGGAAGAAGGGCCTGTTTGGAAGTTGTGTTCATTCTATTACTCCAGATTCCTACAGAGATGTCATTGACTGGACAGAGTCTCAGAGATTAAAAATTCTCCCTGGATTTTAAAATCCTTTGTAGAGGGTATTTTTAGATGTTTTAGCTACTGTTTATTTCTATAACTCTAGTACCTAATTTAGAACCTCCTGAGTGAATTTTTAAGGAGTTGAAGAAAGTTTCCAGGGAAAGAAAAGTAGTGAAACTATTTCTCAACAAAACAACAGTAATAACTCCTCGATCCAAATGAACTTGGCCGTCAAGCCCTAAATTTGGTCACTATTGCAGGGAAAATTGAATGGTCCATACGCTTCTCAAAACTCAAACTACAAATGATTTAGGTTCCTTGACTGGTTTAGACAAAAGGAATCTAATGTTTTGGACATCTTCGAATACTTTATGCCTTTCTCCTCTAGTGGTCATAACTCTTACGATCGCTTATTGCTAATGCTATAAGCCCGAGGCAGAATTGAAATAGTAAAAAATAATTTGTGAAAGTCAGGCCTGTTTCACAAGGGCCCTGGGTTAATGTGAACCATTAAGAACGGGCATGTTAAATATTCACTCGCATTTTTTTCTATGTTTTATATATTTTTTTACTTTAACTTTTTAAATTAGCTTAAAATCTTTTTGTACACAGTATAAGATGTGATCATTTATTTCCCTAAATAATGTATTATGTAATATTATGATGCTTCACTTTTCATGTACATATTTCATAATTTCATATGTATTCATAACTTTATATACATACATACACACATATGTTTGCTACAGGATTATCTGTTTTGTTTTATTAATCTATCAATTCTTACAAAAGTACCACATTGTTGTTTGAATATTGAGTAAAAATGCCACCGTTGATTAATTTTTATTTTTTCAAAATATTTTAACTGTTCATTGTTTTGGACTAATGCATTTCCTTTATTTTATCCAAAGCAAAGGCTTACTGAGAACCTAACGAGTTGCCAGGCACAATAAAACAAGACCTAAGCGGTCTCAGTTCTCAGGGAGCTCGCAGCGCAGTACAAGTGTATGTCCCTGGCTAAAGCTTCTGTCCAAATTCTCCTTTGTGTTTCTCCTGAGATGCACTAGGCCAGACTTTGAAGAAGCCTCAAATATTATTTCATCTTTCTCCCTTCATGCCTTAATCAGAGCGAGAACTTACCAGCCTGCTTCCTTCTTCTCACCTTGTCTGCTCACTGCGAACTTGCAGCTCCTGAGCTGAGGCATTTGCAAAAGTAAGTTGCATCTTTGCAACCCCAGATCCCTGAGGGCAGGAGGTCCCGCTTCCTTATTCATGTGGTCTCTGCAGCTCCTGACGCTCTTCCTGGCACAGAGCCGACACTAAGTATTTGTTTAACATAGCCGGCTTGCTGCTGCGATCTTCACATCTCTGACAAATTTGTAACATTTGCTGCCAGATTGATACTCTTCTAAGCTTCCTCAATTCGGAACCCGTTGATTCATTCACTCCTTCACTCGCCAACAAGTAGTGTCCGTTGCTTCCAACCCACAGGTGTTTTCACGCCTCCCCCAAACAGAGCATTCTGTTCCTTAACCAAGATGCAGGGAAAGGTCGGGCTTCGCACTGAGTGTGCCCTGGTGATAGGCGTGTAGTCCTGGGCACACCTAACACCCCTCTCTCGAGGAGTTTTGCATGAGAATAAGAGGAAGAGAGTGAATGCGGATATTGATGTCTATCAATAAATAAATATTTTGGAGATCTGTCCATCTAAGATAGAATCCTTTGCTAGCTCTTTCCATGAATATCATAAAATGGGCATGGATGAGGGTAGCATGAAGCTGTGGACATCCCCAAACGCACCCAGCTCTTGGCCCGTAGAGGACTCCTTTCCCACTTCATCGTACCATCTTCCTTATCCTGCCTCCTAAGTGTTAAGTGTTTTCAAACTCTTCTCCCCTTATCAACCTCTATTTGCATGAAATCACCAAATCCTGTTTTCATTTAGCACATCACCGGACCCAGCACCTCTTTCTGTCCCCTCCCCCCTTCATGCTTCTGCAGAGCTGTTACCCCACCCACCCCGCCCTGGCCAAGAGCTCTTCCAGCCTCTTATCTCCTCATTAATCTAAACCCAGTTGCTTTTCTAAATCATTGCTCTGATCTTGCTCCTGATTAAAATTCACGAGACAAAAGGCTGTTTCTCCTGACAAACAAATTCTCTTATTATAATCTGAGATCAATAACTCATCAGATTTCTAGTTTTCCAGAATGCCTTGAACTAAACTTTATGCCCAATTTCAGCAAGTGTCCTTGGCTGGGATTTTCTTTTGGAATTACCACACCCACTTCGGTTTTGGCTCTCTTTTGTCCTTTTGCAAGAATGTACTATTAAATACCAGATAGATTTAAAAAATAATACTAACAACAACTGTAATTAAAATTTATAAGCATCTTTGTTCCCTTCAGACAACTACATTTAAATGTAAAACAGAATTTACCTTTGAGATAAATTACTGCTTTTTTATTCTCAGAAAAAGTCTTGGCAGAGCCAAGCCTCTGTGGGCTTTCATTCTGCTTGGGAACAGGAAGCTACGTCTGGATAAATCTACACTTTCTTTATATTCAAAGTATCTACTGCCCACACTGAGTCATGTGTTTTAGTGAACAGAGAATGTTCCAGGCTGTTCCAGGTCCAGGCTTCAGTCTTCTGTCAGTGCTGACCTTTATGGACTTCATCAACCAGGTCCCTTGCCCTTTGCTTCTGGTTGTGTTTAGCAAAGGGGACACACCAGCAAGACATCAGAAGAGGAGAGAGGAAAGAATTGGGGTATTTCCTTCCTTCTCTCTCTGCCTTGCTGATGCGTGGTTGTGCAGTACTGGCTGAGTTTCTTTCCTCTGTGGGGTGAGCATCTCTCAAACCTACAGGTCTCACCCAGTCCATAATAGCTTTCTCCACTTATAATGGCTCCCTTGCTGTTACAAGCTCTACCATTCCTTTTAGGCCTCCTTTAGTACTGGTCAACTTTGTAACCAGTCTTTATTAAACACGGTTTAATTACCTCTTTTGAGTTACTGTAACTTATCTGTTCCTCAGCAATACATGTGAGTTCGTAGTTGCTTGAGTGGGAAAATAGAGTTAATATCTGCCCCTTCTATCCAATCCAACCAAGCTGCGGAAAGTCGTGAGCTTCACCTCACATGAGAGAAGTCAGAAAAGAATAGCTGGACTGGACCAATGATCTGATTCATTAGAAACTGACTAATTCATAACGTCCTGAACACAACAGATTAGCCCATTATATTTTGATGTAATTTCATTGTCCAAATGAAGATTCTAGGCTAATGCAATAACCCATAGGAGTAGAAGATTTTGCTGTTCATCATCAATGGAAGGAATTGACTCTATGAAAGGACATGAGAATGTGGATGATGGGCTCTACACAAGAGTAAAGAAGAACCATTGTTTTCTCTCTGAGACATATGTCATTTGGGCTTAGAGTACAGGGCATGACAGGTTCTGGGCATTTCTGGTGGGTGTAAGCTGAGCTTGTATGGAATGAGTGCTAAGTAGCCTTAGGAAGGCAGCTTTAGAAAGTTGAAATACTGCTATCTCAATTAGCAATAGTTCTCTATGTTATTCTGCTTTCCTTAGTGAGATTTTACCAAAAATTTTTGGATTTATGGAACCATTGGGTCCACTGGTGGATTAAGGTGTAGGTGGCCTGGTGGTGATAACTGAAAGAGAGTTGTATCCAGGAGAAAGTAATTTTCAGAGGGGCATCATCAAAGGAGACAGCAACAAAAACACATAGGCTCCAGGAGGCTGAGATTGAGTCTACATGTGGTAGCAGCTGTGGATACTTTCAGAAACCAGGGGAGCATTCAAAGTAGGCTAATTTCTGGTAATCAAGCTAGCAAGAGCTCATGCATACAAACCATGGTTCCTAGAAGAACTCTTGACTATTTTCTATTTAGTCATTGAAGGGACCGACCATTTGTATTATAATTGTTTAATGTCTATCTATACTATAAGTTCACTGTAAGCTAGCCTTTTTTAAAAAAAGATTTTATTTATGTGAGAAAGAGAGAATGAGCAAGAGAGAGAGAGCACAAGCAGGGGGAGGGTCAGAGGAGAGGGAGAAGCAGGCTCTCCACTGAGCAGGGAGCCTGACATGGGGCTCCATCCCAGGACCCGGGATCATGACCTGAGCCAAAGGCAGATGGTTAACCGAGTGAGCCACCCAGGCTCCCCTGTAAGCTAGCTTTTTACTTTCCTCTGATTCCTTTGGCTGTCAAGATAGGACTAAAATTAAATTCTTAGGTACATACTCAATAAATGTGTATAAAAGGGGGAATTTTGTATAGCTAAAAGAGGCAGTATTGTATCGTGGATGAGACTGATGAGTTCCAGTAGCCATATGACCATAGGTAAGTTGCTTAGCAACTCCTTGCCTCAATGTTCTCATCCGTGAATAGGCCCAAAAAGAGTACTTAGTACAAAGGATGGTTGTGAAGAATTAAGTCTTTTAATATATGTAAAATCCTGAGATCAATGCCAGTCATATAGTAAGCTCCAAGCACGCCAGCTATCAATATTATAACTAATTGTTCTCATTGCCATTATTACCAATAATTAAGAAAATGACTACAGAAAGTAGTTGGATAGAAACTGGACAGTTGCGACAGCTAAAACCCTTACCTTCTGAGACATGGTTCTAATAATTTCACAAACCATTTTAGGTCACAGTCACCTCTCCTGTATTTCAGCCACTCTGGTTTTATTACACAAACAAACAATTGTGTAGAGAATGATACGCCCTCTTTTTTTTTTCACTTGCCTCATGTTTTATTGTCATAAGAATTCCTCAAATCCATCATTTCCTTAAAGATGAGGCATTTTCTCATGCTCCCTTTGCGTTCCTTCTTGCTTCTCTTTGCTGATTGAGAGCTTGGGCACAAATTGTACTTACAAAACCACAAAGTGATTAGACAGGAAATTGTTATGAATATTTTTATTGTTACTACATATCTCCGTACCATTAACTTAGGTTTAGTAATTGGAAATTATATCTTTTACGTTAATAATTGTTAATGGACAAACAGAATTTGATTATTTTTCTCTTTATGTTTATAGTTTCTCTTTTACTATATTACATCAGATAAAGACGAAATGCAGGGGCCAGAAAGCCAGACTGTACCTGTCAGCTTTGGGAGAAATAATGGTGAACATGACAAAGATGACATATATTTGTATCCAAGTACAGCTACCCTGAGGACAGAAGAGCCCGGTTTGCTTGGACTATAGCATTATCACTATCCCAGCACACTCCCTGGAGAGACTGGCTTTACATAAGCAGAATTGACAGTGGTTTATATTGTTATGCAACTTATGATATTTCAGAGGCCCTACTTGATCAAAACCATCTCCCCAATTACTGTAATACCTGACATTCATCACTGACTTTCCCTTACCTCCTTCACAATAAAGAGGAAAGAGGAATCAAGGCATCATATGGGTTTAATAGCTCTTTAGGCCTTCTCCATAGTGACTGATACTTTGGAGCGAGATGTGACAGATACAGGTGATGAAGGAGAAAGAATCTGGCCTCATGAGTCAGGCAACCTGTGTTGTAATTCCAGGTCTCCCACTACTTGGGCATACCAACTTCTGCAGATACGTTCGTTGATTTTAGTGTCCTTTGTTCACTCATAAAGCACCTCTCAGTGCAAAACTGGGGTAACATGGTTTCCAGTTTTGAGAATATTACAGTCCATTGCAGGAAATAGGATGGCCTATGTCAAAAGTTAAATACCAGAGCGGTGCAACAGATGGTTTTCAAATGACTGCTACAAAAGTATAAAAATAAAAGGGTAGGGGGTCACTGTGAACCGAAGGTTTGGGGGGATAGGATCAGAGCAGTCTGTAAAGGGTAAGGTGGGGGGAGGTGTGGGAGAGAGTACAATGGGAGTTAGTAAAGTGCATTATATTATGTAAGACTTTGGATAGAAACATGAAATACAAACTTTTTATGACTCGTTTAAAATAATTATAATGAGAGAATTTAGTTTTATGATCTCATTAAAATTCCTGATAGCTTATATAGAATCTACACTTCCATTTCCCTTCAGTTTGTTGGCCAAGAGTTAGCATTCACTGTTTAACTCAGGATTTATATGGGAGGGAAATAACTGGAAGATCTAGTTGTTTTTCTCTGCTTTAATAAAATTTTTTAAAAAAGGAGTTTTTAAAAACAATGCCAAATGGAGCCATCGATTTTTATTTCAAACTAAGCAACTACAGTCTATTCTCTGATAAAAATGAAGAATTCCCCTTTCAGCTGATAAGGCACAGAGTGTTTATCTTTGGCTGATCATAGAACAAAGTTGGCCTGGGCTATCCATCTGCTTTTATGAGGCTTTGTTAACACAAAGAGACAATGAGGCCAAAAGTGGCTTTTGACTTATTGGGTTCTTATCATATCTGGCATCTCTTCATGAAGGGAAATAAAAGTCAGGTGGCAGTTAAATTAGGTGAACTTTTCTAAAATAAAAACAAATGTGGGAAATGGTAGGTTTCTCCCCCTAGTTCCCAGGAGCTGTATGAGAATTAATGTTGCTTGTGATCCTGAAAGATGAAGTTCACTTTATTTCCCTGGCCTTGATGACATGGGCTTAGCATAGCTTATGGAAAAGGATAAAAACAGAGGCATTAATTGAACACCAATCTATTTTAAAATCCTTCTTGACAAATATCTACACGGTCAAGGTTGTCCCGCATAGCCAAAGGTTGTGGTATAGTTACTGCGCAGTGAGGCCAAACATACCATGGGGAGACAATGTTGTTTTTGCTCGGATATTGTAAGTTTGCTCTGTGTTGTACATAAACCTCAACGAATGTTTTTTAACATATTAAAGAATTAGAAAGTCTCAAAAGCATTGAGTATTTTAATGGTATCTTTGAATTTTATGATAGAAGTGAAGTCCTTCCGATTCTCTATTTTTTGTAATTATATCTCGGGATGCAGAGAAACAACCTCAATGGCCATCTTGTCTGCACAATTCAAATCCCTTCATAGGATGTTGAACCGGTGCTTCTTCAATATCTAGGGAACAGCCCCACTATGGGAAGTTCCTGTCCATGGAGTCATCTGGTCCCACTGCGCACTCAACTTGTTAGGCAACCTCTCTCTTTGGCTCAACTTTCTCTTAATTTATAGTGATTAGCAATAGTTTTTAACAACACAAACAGCACTCTGTCCCCATATTAGTGCTTCAAATATTTGAAGAACTCTTCTTTATCTTATTTTTCTTACCTTCTCTTTTATTGACATCCTTACCTCCTGTAGCTCTTACTCATATAACTTTGTTTCTAACCTGCTTATCATCCCGGCCAGTCTGCTATGCATTTGCCTTAGTTTATCAATAACTCTCTTAAATATTGTATCCGGAACAGAAGACTATATTCGGGTGTGAGCTGATGAGTGTGAAATATAGAAAAGTATGATTTAGACTGTATTTTTGTTAATGTAAGCTAATGTTGGTTTTCATAGAGGTCAGATCTGTAACTTGTAGTCAACCAAAATCTGGAGATTTTTTTTTTTGGTCTCATCTGCTAATATATACTTTTAGATAGATACTTTAGAACACACACACACAATCTAGGTATAAAGGGCACCTTAACCCTTCAGTTGGTTAAGCATCTTCCTTTGGCTCAGGTCATGATCTCAGGGTCCTTTGATCCAGCCCCACATGGGGCTCCCTGCTTAGCTGGGTATCTGCTTCTCCCTCTGGCTCGCCTGCCGCCTCCCCCTGCTCGTGCTCTTTCACTCTCTCAAATAAATAAATAAAATCTTTTTTAAAAAAATCTAGGTGTAAGAATTAACATTATTTCTGTTAAATTTCAGCTTGTCTTTTGGGCCCTGAATTTGCTACATGTTGATTTTGCACATTTATAATTCTAGGACTTCTGGGACTTTATCTAAAACAGTAATTACAAACATCATAGGCAATTGTCACAGAGAGAATTCTCAAATAAAATGAGGTCCTCTGGTATTTTCTGGTCCCTAGTCCTAGCAAAATGCTCCTTTCTCCCAGCCTTCTTCTGTTATTCCCTAACTCTCCTTAAAGTCAGCAAGCCTTAGCAGTCATGTTTCAGCTCAAGTCAAGTGCACGCTACAGGGGGAGCCTCAGGAACTAAGGCCTGTCCCTTTCTCCCAAACCCGGAGATTTTGCCACAATTTCACTTGTCTGAAAAGAAAGTAAGAAAAAGAAATAGGAAATATGAATAAAATTGCAGCACTTTCAGAAATGGAATTTTTACACCTACAAGATAAACAAGTCCATGCAAGAAATCCTCTTCAATTATCAATTAACAAGTAACATTAAACCTATTCACAGCATAGGGCATATAAAGGAGGGCTAGACATCACTGGCACTCTAAAGGAGCATACAGCATAATAAGGGGATTCAGGGAGACATACCAGCAAGTCAAGAAATCAAGGAATATTAAAGGTTTAAATCGATATTTTAACAGAACATAGCAGAAGTTACAGGCAAATGGATGAGCGATTGGGAAGTGATGTCATAGATGTGAAAAGAGGCCATTGTATGGTAACATGGTTCAAGGCAGCTCTAACAGGAGGGATCACTTGAATGGGGCTTTTAAGGGGAGAACTGGGGACAGGATTCTAAACAGAAGAGCAACATGGATTGTCTTCACTGGCACATGCCTAGTTCATATTCTGCCATATTTTGCTGTTGTTCATATGATCGGGGTCATATTTATTTTGGAAAATGAATTTAATTCCACTCCAACTCTTGAGACAAGTAATTATTAATTATTGGTTCCAAGTAATGTGACTGAGTTTTAAACAAACACTGGGATTGCATATTCCGGAGAAAGTTATTTTTCCTTGATTTCCAAATGAGGATCTTGGGAAGTGACACATTACTTCTGGAATCCTGAGAGAATAATCAGAACCAGGGGCCTAAGCAGAACCAGCCTATGCAGTCATAGAGGCCAGATCTGGGAAGGGCCATGAGTCCCAGTAACAAAATTTCAAAGGGGCCCACAGAACTTTTCTGGAGAGCTTTGAACCCCAAAGTCCAGGAATAAGACTAAATTCAGGAATATTCCACTTTGTTAGGAGCTAACACATGTAAATTTGGTCTTAAATGAAGTTCAGAATTTCTTCAGATCTCCTTCCTCTGAGCTGTTTTTATACAACTCCATATCTTAGGTGCTGCTAATGGATACCAGTGGGCCCATTATACTATATACTTAGACCAAAAATGCTGTTTTGCCAAAAATAATCTTAGATATTCTCTTTGGGAATTTCCATAGAGTATGAGGTAAATTTTTTGGATACAGTTATTGGATAGGGTAATTAATGATTCCAAACACGGTAAATTTATGAGGCTTATGCTTTCTGCCTTGTGTGAACTGAACCTGCAGATAAGACCAGAAGAAGAATTGCTGAAATATTTAGGCATCTTGAAAATAGCAACAAGAACTATAATAGGGCTGTATGGGGACTGCTTTAGAGTAACGTGCATGAGCGTAATCTACTTATAAAAATACCAGTCCCGTTAATTTAAGATCACATCCAGTATTGTAATTATGAGCCTATAGAATTGAGAGGCAGGTCATTCTATGTTTTTGGAAAAAAAAATCTTTCCTTTTCAATTTAGAAATCATTTTTCCTTATATCGAAAGACCAAAGTTGTAGTATCTTCTTATGGCTAAGGCAATGGCAATTTTTGAAAAGTGGATGAATTTAAATTTAGTTGCAATATTCAAAATTCTATCCATTAAAAATGGTCTCCGGAAAACTCCCACAAGGTGCTACACTAAGTAATGCTGATGGAGAAGGAGGATGAAGCGGGCGATGAGAAAACCATGGGCTATCACATGGGTCACGTACCCTTCACCTTGGTCTATAGGTACTTCTGCAATTCAGTAATTATCACTTCTGTCTCTATCAACAGGATAATAAAGAATGGAATATGGCAAGGTGGGATGGAATTTGATCATCCAGAGGCTTCTTATGCTTGGGATATTCTTCCTTTGCATTACTTCTGAGTCTCAACACTGACATTTTTAACCATCTCAAGCTCGGAAGCAATTATCATGGGATTTCTGATCTTTGAATTCCTAGCAAACCATAGACTACGCACAGCAGTTTCTTCCCTTAGTCCACTGACATGATATACAGCTTTTGAATTTATGTGCATTTTACTTAGGATCAAAGAGAGAGAGAGTATGAAAAAGTAGGCTGTCTGTTACAGAAGAACAAATGTATTGAAGAGTTCAAACGTAAGTTTTCTGTCAGTTAAAGAAGTGGGAGTCCCTGTGGCCTATAGGAACCAGTGTCAGACTCGTGGGGAAGGATTGTGTCCTAGTAAGTAGAGAGACCCTGGGGAATACAGTGGTGCTGATTTCTCCTCCAAGTTCCGGTGCCTGCAGGAACTTACCCTGTAAGGTAGTATCTACTCTTACTATTCAATAGCACATAGCAGAAAAATCCTCAGAAAATGTTTTTATATATTTTTTATTTGCTTTATTTGCTTTTTATAATATGCCTATGTAGGAGGAGCCGTGAGACATCATGGAAAGGCTACAATCTAACTTTTGTATTCTCTTCCCGCCATGGTGGCCCTGGGTGTGTTAGTAACATCTGCGGACCTCTTGTTCTTCATTGACAAATGGTGGTATTAATCCTTACCTCATGCCCACTTAATTAAGGATTAAATGAGAGGGTAGGTGCAGGATCTGTCTATGAGCTAGGTGTGCATCGTATCACCATTCTGTTGAAGTTCTATGTCTGGACTAACCCTCCTTTGGTTTCTCCTAGTGTGCACGTCCCCAGTCAAATGTGTCCCCCTCAGTGAGGACATTCGTTCTTTCCCCAAAGTCTAAGGGGTTCTGTCTTAGGAAACCAATCAGTGCTCTCCTCACAGTACTGTCATTGTCTGCTTTCCCTTGAGTTACCTATTTGTTTGGCCATCTTCCCCTGTAAGGCGTTAACGCCGAGGCAACAGGACCCATGCATGTTACACATACTTGCAGCCCAGTTCCTCCTCCCGCTGACACCACACACAGCCGGGCCCCAGTCACTTCTTCAGCCAGGGTTCCTCTGTCTTGAAATGAGAAGGTTGCACAGGTGCATAATAATAGAGGGAAAAGCTAGCGCCTGCCCAATTTATTTAAATCCCCTCTGGTGTTTTTCTTTTTCTATTTTCCAGCTGAGTTCCTCAGTCCTTCCTGCCATTTTTAGACTTTTGCCCTCTGGACACATCCAGTGCATTTGTCAGCCAGTTTATCACTCTGTCTCTAATCAATCCACTTCTGACCCATCAAAAATGAGCTGGTTCTTGCTCCCGTTTATGTGGATCAGGCGTGTGATATTTTATATTAAATACCAAAAGAGGCACAATTATAATACACTTATTAAAATGA
>NW_024424230.1:29363437-29468392 GCF_017311325.1 Ursus maritimus
GATTGTGAGGGAATCTCTTCATTAACAAAAAGAAAGGGAAGCGTAAGTGCTTACACACCTCGTAGGAAGCCTCCAGGGCCTGCCTGGGCCATCTCCCCCCAGACTACCCTTCCACATGTGGGAAACTCACTTCCACACTGGAAATGGCAGGTGAAGGGCCCTGGCTTCTGTGCCTCGGCATTCATATTCATTACAGCATTTTCTTCCCAGGGGTTGAGGAGTAAGGAATGGGATAGGGATGATCAAATAGAAAGGGCATCATCAGAGAATCCTGTCTTGAGAGAGCGACTGTGATGTGATCTAATATTTCTCAAATGCTGCAGTTTCTCTAAAATAGTGTGTTGAAATGGTTCAGCCCAATTTGTCTGGATATCTTTTCACCCTTCCTTTTCCAGCTGGGCCATCTTGCAATTCCCCACCCATCCCTGCCCCTCGTGGGCCTCAATGGCAAACCCACATTTAGGAAAGTAACAAAGAGAAAAACTCCGCATTGCTGTCTGATCCTAACTTGTCTTAGGAAAACTCAGATTTCAAAAGTAGACCTTAGGAAGAAGTGGAGTGTGTAGTCATCATTAGACTGGAAATCAAGGTACCTGGGCTTAAAGTCTTTGCCCAGCTACTAACGAGATAGATGATGAGCCTGGTTAAATTGCCAAGTCTTTCTAGATTTCGGATTTTTAATGTGTAAAATGAGGAGATGTAAATAAACCATCTCTAAAAATGCTTCTCAGCTCAAACATGTTGTCAGTATCTAAATCACTAGACTTTGTAACACAGGGACATTTGTGTGATGTAGACATTTGAAGATAAGATTCCAAATCCCTCATAAAGGTGACCATATACTCTGCTTACATATAAGACCAATTTACACAAGATTCCCACACAATCTCAGCTCATAGACAGTCCTGAGCAAAGTATGCAAACTCATACACTGATATATGAGTGGATAAGAGACCGGACCAGGTTGATATCTAAAGTGATATCACAGAAAACTGTGTTGTACACATTCCAAGTACATGAGAAGTGTCTTTGAGATGATTTTTAAGTAAAATCAGAAAAAGTACCTGAATTATTTTCCATCTGCAAATTGGTAATCAAAATTTAGCATATTTTGTACATCACAGTAAAATTTTATTTTCCTTTCAAAATGTCCTATTTCCCATTCAGATGAAAATGCATATTTCATCAGGTTGTTATTTAGAAATGGTAATCAAGCATTTAAATTAAAAACAGATCAGTCACCTGTAGCATATATTGCCAGGAAGTGTGAGGCAGACTTTCTCCAGTCTCACCGTCAGCTTCCTTCATACACAGCTTCACGAAAAATAAGGCCATATCTGGTGGCATTAATTCCCAAATTCATATTCAAAATGTTAATTTTTCTTTGAGTTTTAAATTTTATTCTAGCCTTCCTGGGCTTTTTTGTATCTGTAATCTGTGCAGAAATGTGATTTTGATTAGTTTTTTAAAGAGCTAATATTTTTATTTAGAGGGAAAAATGATGGGGAAGGAAAACTCCAATTAGGCCTGCTGGCATGTGGGGTTGATTTCTGTTCCTTATAAGTATAGGACTAGCAAGAGCTGCATGCAAATTTTGGTCATTTTATGAAAATCAGTTGTTTTCAACTCAAAATGTAAACCCTTTTTAGTTCTGAATCTTCCCCCATAGCAGGGTGCCATGCGCTCGAAGTGACAGCCTGTTTTCTTACACAGACAGGTTGGTGTGGAGACACCTTGCTCAAAGAGGCTTGGCTTCCCTATTTGAAAACTTATTTCTCTAAAATCCTCTCCAGTGGAGCTCCCTGGGGGGCTCATTAATCTCAAAATCACAATCTGGAGAATCCACGCTGACCTCTTGCCTCAGAAAGCCCCGTGTTCCCTCAGCTGCAAAGGCAGCTTGATGCTCCACTGAGGGTGAAATCCCGAGTGCTATCCTTCCCACCGCCGGTGCAAGGGCCAGCTGGGTTACTTCTTGGATTTCTTACAGCCAACTGACTCAAACTTCCCTCTATGGGACTCCCCTCCCAATCTAAGGCATGTGACAGGAGTCTTCAACTGTCTAAAAACATATCCCTGATCTAAGAAAAATGTCAGAATTTCTGCTACACAAAAGTTGGTTATTTTCCTAAAATAGCTAAAAAAAAAAAAAGAAAGAAGAAAGAAGAAGAAAAGGAAGAAGAAGAAAGGAAAAAGAAGAGCAAGAAAAGAAAATGCTCACAATTTGGAATACATTGACTTAAGAAAGCTGAGAGGAAAAGAAAAGAATGAAAAAAAAATATAAGAATGAAGGCTGTAATTGCACACGAGAGGATAGAGCAAAAAAGCTATCATTTGTGAAAAGGACGAGCCAGGATTCAGAGCAGGCTAAGCGCCAGAGGCATAGTCAGCCTGCAGAAACTTCGCACAGTGGTGGCATGGGGGCGGGGCGGGGGGTGGAGGGGAGCTGGGTGAGGGCTCAGCATCCCCACCCCATGCAGTCAGCTCCATGCCCAATGCTCTGAGAAGACACAGCATTTACAAGTAGAATCCTTGCTTCCTTCTGACTTAGGTCTTCATTCCCAGATGCTCAATAGTTTTCGGGTTGACCTTCAATTAGGAGTGGCTCCAAATCTGTAGCTTTAAATTCCACTTCCCCTTCTCCCCATTCCCCATGGTCTCTCAATCAAATGGTTAATGATCTGGAAATAATTAAAAGTACTGGGAGACTGGGGTGCTATTCAGGAATGCAAAGACTGCGATGCAAAGTGGGCTTTTTAAAGGGAATAATCACTTATTGACACATTAGCAAGTTCTGATCAAGGTGGACCCATTTTCCTAAAGTAGCTAGCCTGTCCTAAGCCTTGACATGATGCAGTGGCAATGCTGTCATGTGACACTGTGAATATTCACAATGAAGGCTTTTAGGGAACAGAGGTTAATTGCATTGGAGGCAGGTGGTCTTTGCCAGCTTCCTTTCTCCTTTCCTGAGATTCTAATTTTCTTACCTTGTGTGAGAAGAATATTTAAAGAATATTCCTTTAGGAGACTGCTGGGACATTAGCTAGGCTGCTGTCTGTTGAAGTTTCAAGTACAGTTCAATTAGACTCAATTTAACATATAATCTCTCTGAGGACCCACTCCGAGCCCAGAACTATGCCAGACAGCATTAGGGTTTCAAAGGAATAATCTCCACTCTTAAAAGTTTGACCATCCGTTTAGTGAAGTAACAGTCACAAAATATAGTCAAGGGAAGAGGATTTGAATGAACATTCATATGCAAAAATCAAATGAAAATTATTTTAACAAATGCACGGATAACTAGGCTAAAAGATGCCTAAACAAAAGCATAGAATTTTGGTTCTGATTCATCCCACTGTACCCAGGAGCCCTCAGTGATCCCGGAAGGGTTACACTCACTTCTAGCCCACCTTGTAAGCAGCACTGAGAAACCAGATATGATATGCTCAGGGGAGGGTAAGCAGTATAATGAGGAGTGTGTTAAAGAGAAACCCTGGCAGTAACTTAGGGTACTTTCCTCCAAAAGACAAATCTAAGCTGGAGAAAAATAACTTCTTCCAAACATTTGAACATTTATTTTCGAGAAGGGTTGTGTTTGCACTCTGAGGCTATACACAGTAAAACTCAAGCAAATGGGAAGAAATTATAAAGAAACCACTTTTAACTCAATATATTGTAGTCCTCAACCAATTAATATTGAAAGAACCACGTATCATATGTTTGTTGTACATTTTAGGATAAACAAAACCCACTGATATTTGTATAGTCTATAACGGATGCTATTCCTAATTTTATTTTTTGTTTGTTTTATATATAATGGAATTGTAAAGCATCTTGCTTCATCCTTGGAGTAAATGGCAGAGCTGAGAATTAAATAATATCTTCTGGTGCTGGGTCCCTAACTGAGCCATCACTGGTACCTTGGATTCATGCTGAAGACTGGCTTGCTGTCTGTAACTGAAAGGATTCAAGGAGACACAGCAGGACCATCTGTGGGGGGCCCTAATTAGCTCGCAAATTTCTCTGGGACAAACTTTCAGCACTTTTGCTGCTCTGAGACTATTTTTTATTATTATTAATTGTAGAGTCTTCAAAATAATTCATAAGACAATTTCTGTTAAACTTGTTCATGGCTAAGAACAGCTTAGATAAATTATTTTCAACCAATCTTTTCCTTGTTTGAAAATCTAAGTTTCCCCGTGCTGCTCTCTCTAGAAAGCCCAGCTGGGTTTCAGTTTGGGAGACTCTTAATTTCTACTTTAAGCATCTAACAGATATCTAATGATATTTCTGCCTCAGTCCTTAGCCAACTTCATTCTGTTCACAGCCTGCAGAGAACTGAGGACAGTAATTCTCAGTGAATAATAATTTTTTCCATCAGGTATCCTGATCTTTCTTCTGCAAACCCAATAGTACCTCAGTAGCATTTTTTTTTTTTTTGATGCTTTAAGAGGCTTAATGTGTGTACTTAGTCTCACAATCAGTCAATACCTACCAATCTCAATAAGGACTTTGTCTTACTTTTTAATTTGTCTAACATTTAGTCCACATTATTTTCTTGGAGTTGCCAATGTCTTCTCCCATTGGAGATTGAGATTAACCACCAAAATCCACTACACTTTACATTCCTGGTCTATTTTGGGGTGTTTATGAGAGGCTCTAAGTGCCTCAGCAAGCAAAGAAAAGTGCACAGCTAGTGAATATTTCATGGCTTCTGCTGTCTTGGAAGTTGATCGAGGCTTGTCTGCATCCAAGCGCAAGTCCACATTTGGGGAGAAAGTGGAGACCATCCCCACACATATATAAAGCAGCAATTAAACCCAAGAATCACTGGAGCTGGGTTTTGGGGCCACATAGAACAGTGCGGGATGTCTGTTGGACACCACAATTGCAAGTG
The DNA here is from genome assembly GCF_017311325.1 of Ursus maritimus. Classification (NCBI taxonomy): domain Eukaryota; kingdom Metazoa; phylum Chordata; class Mammalia; order Carnivora; family Ursidae; genus Ursus; species Ursus maritimus. Next base: position 29,368,332 of record NW_024424230.1, read on the forward strand.
ATTTTTAGCAGTGTCTCCAGTCTCACTGTGAGGAGTGACACGTTTAGATTTGCTGGCTGGGTGGACAGACAGAGATTATGAGCTTTCGGAGCTATAGCAACAGGAAGAAGGTAGCAGAGGACCTTTATATGGGGGTTATTAGGATACTAAAAAGTCTTAATCTGTGTGACAGAACTGTCATGGAGATGTTGTGCCTAGAAAGAAGAGCAGAAGGGATAAAGTAATTGTGCTAAAGGATGCAAAGGGCTTTCTCATCAAAGTGGGAGCCGACTGTTTCCATGTTGCTTCTGAAGGCAGAAGTAAGATAAGCGGAAGATAAGAGAAAGACTTCATCTCAATATAAATAAATGATTTGTAACAATCACAATGATAAAACACTGAATTATTTCATCTTGAGCTCTCAGTCTCTGCGGTATCAAGCCAAAGATGGATGAATGCAACTCTGGGATGTGAAAGATATTGCAGGGATGGAGAAGTAGGTCTAGGTGACTGACAAAGTCTTTCTGGATTTCGGGATTCACATTATCTTCTTCAAAGGACAAATTGATAACCAGAATTCTGCTTGATGAGTGCAGAACTAACGTGATCCAAGGCTTAAGGCAGCGGCAGGCTCTGTTGGCTCCTAGAACTCTCCCAATCACAGACAGGGGCTCCTGATTTGACATAAGGTACATGGGCTGAGGCCCTGGTAACTCTTTCTCCACTGACTTACATTTCATTTTTAGGTTTCTTGCCATCCGTCTTCATTTAACTATGCTCAGTAACAAAATAAGACCTCTACTGGGGGCTCAAAACCTGACACATGAATTAATTATTTAGATTTAAATAATTAACTGATATTTTCTGGAAATCAGATTCTCTCTAGGCAAAGTTCAATCCTGGAAGAGCTATTTCCCATATAACACATGAGGGCACTTAATTAAACACGGATTTATCAGTTCAGGAAATTTCTCCTGGCTGGATCCCACATCCCCACAGTCTGATTTGGGTTCTTTTGTTTTTGCTGGAATTCCATTGTTTCCACATTGGTGTGATGTTGGACATCCTCCTCAGAGTAGCTTCTTTTAGCTTCTGTTTGGTATCTTTCCAAGATGCTGTTTCTTGTATTTCTTGCCTAAGAAACACACATAGCAGTTAAATGGAGGAGAAAAAAATTCTACTTCCTCCCTGTCCTTCACCTGCTCCTGCAGCAACTGGCTTCTGACCTTATGGTTTTACTGGTGCTTTGTATCAAACCCAGCACTGTGCCTGTGCACTTACCCCTTCTTTTCTAAGAAGAATGAGGAGAAGAAGAATGAGTAGAGTGAGAGTACAGTGTCCTCCAACTCTATTACTTCTGTCATCATTGTCATCAACTTCCTTTCCTCTGCATTCTGGGAAGCATTCTTAAGTTTCTCCTCCACTTTCACTGATTTAAGTTTTAATGATGTCAAATCTGATTGTACCATCTTTGGTTTGGGGTTAAACTCCATTATTGAAACAAGTTTCTTTACATTTTCAATACTATTTTCTTTTATTATTATTATTTTTAATCAGTCTGTTGTCATTGCATATAGGAACTGATATTTAATGAGAACCTACTATGTGCCAATGCTAGTTTCTGGTACTAAAGTAACGTGCATTACTTTATGATTGCTATGTTGTGTCTCCCACTACTCTACTTTACTCTAAGATCCTTGTTTTCAGGTAACATTCTACCTTCGCTTAGAGACTCTACTCATTTTAGAGCTTTCTACTTTTCTATAGAGGCCATATTCTGGCATACTCTTAAGAATTTGTAAATATTCTTTTGGAGCAAAAATTAAAGAGTTTTATTATTTTCAGAGGTCTTAGTTTTCTCTTTGTCGTAATGGCAACTTTTATTTCTGGTGCCACAGTATTTTTCAGAAACTCCTTTTTTGGTTACTCATCCATCCTCAGATGTGTGGCTCTGTCTGAACCTGTTAGACCAGACTAATGGTCCTCACTCTTACTTACTTGAACCCGGAGTATTTAGATAATCCACAGTATCTAGCATGCCTTCCTTCTAGGGCCATTGATTTCTCTGGTTTTCCTGAGACTATCTTTCCAGGGTGTGATACTTAAATATCCACACCCCTCTCATGTACCTGACATACTGCCATTTCTGTGAGTTGCAGTTATGAATAGATTTACTTAAGAGATTGTAGGAAAGTGGGCTTCTGACCATCTCAAAATCAGCATTTGGAAAGTGAAATAATTCATGTCTCATTTTGTGTTTGGTGCAAACCCTCATCTCTAAGCTGGGGGTGGGTACAGAGAGTATATAAATTTCACAAATTTCCCTATTAATTTTTGGGACAGCAGACTGATGGATTTCATTAAGCCAAATCCAGAAATGTCAGTGATATTGTTTTCTCTAGTTAGTCTTTTTGTTCCCTGGCTTTGTCTATTTTAATTGGAATGTTGGAGGCTTTTTACTAGATATCATTTTGAATTATTAGCTTTCCACCATAATTTCTTTTTGCGATACTGACAAGCTATAGAGGTGAGTTGAGAAAAAAATTCAGAAGCTCAACAAAATATACCCCAGGATTAGAGGACAAGACATATGAGTTTAGACATAAGGGACTAAATTTACACAGTCTACAAAAGAGAGGTCTCCGAGGGAGGATCTTTGTGACATGATCTATAAATATCGTCAAGGTAACAAAATAAACAAAGCAAATTATTTACAGTCACAAAAGATAATAGGACAAGAATGATTGTCTGGAGTTAAGTGAGGGAAAGTTTATAATAGGTTATAAAAAGAGAAAGTTTTTAGTTGAAAGCAAAACCAAATAATATAACTAACACACAAAAGTCAAGATCTGTCACAGACCTGTAATAAAATGTTGTTTAAAAAATTTACAGGAATAGAAAAATGTATTTTTAAAAACTAAAGATGAATGATTATTAAGTATTCATTGTCATAATTAAGATCAAGTCTCGGTATTTCCTGTTCCCTCATTGTAGCATCTTTGACAAGCTATTTTTAAATATGCATAGTGAGAAGAACATTAATTGCTACATATGACTGTTGTGCCCACTATATTTTAGGAATAATTTCCCATCAGTTTTATAACCATTCCAAGTCATATCTTTTTTTTTTTTAAAGATTTTATTTATTTATTCGACAGAGATAGAGATAGCCAGCGAGAGAGGGAACACAGCAGGGGAGTGGGAGAGGAAGAAGCAGGCTCATAGCAGAGGAGCCTGATGTGGGGCTCGATCCCATAACGCCGGGATCACGCCCTGAGCTGAAGGCAGACGCTTAACCGCTGTGCCACCCAGGCGCCCCTCCAAGTCATATCTTAAACAAGGACAATAGTGATCTTATCATACTCTTTTCTGTCACTACCAAATTTTTGAAATAAAACATATATGTGTCTGTGCTTAATTCCTCAAGTCCTACTGATTTCTTCGTCTTTTGCTATTTTACTTCCATGCTCACTTTTCTACCAAGATTGCTCTCTTCATGAATGAGCTCTCATTTCCTAAGTGGAATGGCATATTATCACTTCTATTCTTACATGACCGATAGGACTGACCAACTCTTGCTTCAGGAAAGCTCTCCTTGCTTGCATTCTATTCTTCTGGTGGCTTTCCCATATCTCTGTATATTTCTTTTTTATTCTCTTGGCAATATGGATCTACATATTATAGTATTATTCTGCAGATCCAATAAGAAGATGACAAAAAATTTCTTATCCAAGTACCTTGCACAGAGAACTCAGCAAATATTATCCTGGTTGATTAAAGACACCCTTTATGCTCTCTTCTTTCTAGGAAGAACTCCATAGAGAATCTCATCTCTTGCTGTGATTTCATTTACCACTAATAAACTAAAGATTTCCTAATCCGTAATCCATATCTCTAAGCCTCTGCCTTTCCTCTGAACTCCAAATCTGTCTTTTGAAACTATTCTCCTTATATGTCTAACCAGATATTCCAAAAGTAATTTAAACTTAATGCAATAGAAATTTGACTCATTATTCACATCTCCCTCCTTGACTTCAGACCTGTCCACTCTTTCTCGATTCTGTATCTCAAGCAGTGATACTGTTAACCTTCTGGTGTAACCAGTGATCTAAGCAACACACCTCAGCCAGTTTTGGTTCCTGTCTGTTTCTTATTCCCACAGGCCCATGGAGCACTAATATCTGACAAGTTTCCTCTAGTAATGTGACATGGATCACATTCCCCTTTCCTAGTTTCTCAGCTGTGGACCTAGTTCATCTAGTTCAAATTATCATCTACTTTCTGCTGGATGACTGAAAGAGCCACCCAAGCCATCTTATTGGTCTCTAGCATATTCTCATTGTAATCCATTTTCCATAGTACCTTTAGCGAGAGCTTTGCAAGCTTTGTAAATCACACACTCATTCATTTCACATCTCTGCTTAAACACTGTCCCTTGTGTCACATCACCTTTTGGGTAAGTCCAAACTTCTCAGAATTGAAAAAAAAAAAAAAAAAGGATGGGGGGCCATCAATTTACTTCCAGACTATGTTTCCTAGATTTCTTTCCCCTTCTCCTCCTCCTCCTCCTCCTCCTCCTCCTTCTCCTCCTCCTCCTTCTCCTCCTCCTCCTACTCCTTCCTCCTCCTCCTCCTCCTCCTCCTCCTCTTCTTCTTCTTCTTTTAGTGTAACTATGGTCTTTATATTTCCTTTTTTAAAAATTTTTTATTTTGTTCAGTTAGCCACTGTATAGTAGTACATCATTCGTTTTTTGTGTAGTGTTCAATGATTCGTGAGTTACGTATAACACCTAGTGTTCCCTCCTACACATACACGCCCTCTTACATAGCACATACTAGACGGAACAATGGCCTCAAGCATTAACTGCTATTTCCTCCATGATTTGGCACAAACTGTGCACCTCTCCCATTGCTCTGTCCTTGCTTCAATTCAGTACCCACTTGTGTGGGACTGAAATGACCAACACCCACAGACCATTTCTCTCTTTCTTGGATGGTATTTGATAAATGAGTGAACTTTCTAATATTCTGATTTTACACCATAAATGAGTGTTCCCAGGCACTGAATTTATATCATCTCATTGGAACTTCACAAATACCAAATATTTTAGGTTTTTGTTTTGCAGATGAGAAATTAAAGCTCTGAGAGGTGAGAAGATTTGTCCACATTCACACTGTTAATAAGTTGGTGAAAGAAGTCAGATCAATAATGAGGGCTCTCTTACTCCAAAATCTGTTTTTCCACTATCATAGGTGGTCATAGTGGGATATTTTGTAAAGTATTAAACTTTCTTCTACTCATTATTCAAAGAATTGATCAGTAATCAGTGAGTATGAGATCTCTTCCCCAGATGGAAGGTTATCCTAAATGTATTCAAGGCACCTCCCCAATTCTAATTTCTTTACTCTCAGGGGAAACTGAGACAGTCTCACAACTAACTCTTGGTAGAATCGTAACACTATCTCAATTTTTAAGTGTAGAAAACTACTATCTTAATGTTAATAACAAGGCTGTGTGGTATTTGTAACAGAATATAAATTATCCAAGTACAATATTAAAAAGCTTGATATAGCACCATTTTGTATATTAATGTAGTTTTAGTAGCTTCTTATTTATCCAGAACTTGAACACAATGTATTCTGGATAGTCAACAATTCAAACTGATAATTAATTGACTGGCATCTATTACAAGATAAAATCATAGCAAGTAAAATGTATCAAAATTATACTGAATAAAATTAAATATTTCTTGAATATTACATTATCTCACATAGCCTCAGAGTTATCATTGCATATATTAATATAATTATACCATAGACGTATGAAAGTAAAAGACAACTGAAATCTCTGGTCAATAAAATGCAGATAGAAAATTTGGATATTTTTCTGAAACTTATTAGTATACAAAATTTTTTGGTCTTCTATGGTTTAGATATTCATACCATTATCTTGTCCATGTGTTTAAATAGGCTTAGCCCTAATATTTTGCTTTTACAAGGTGAAAGTCAGTTTTGATGACTGAAGAGTAAAAATTGCAATCTGTAGTAACCACATCAGATTTTACTATGAAGTTTATTGGTCAAAAAGTCTTAACTTTTTTATTGATACTTTTTGATATGTCAGCACCTGGGCCCAGAACCATGGGAAATATAAAAAAAAATGTAGGGGCTCCCTTCTCAAGTAGATTACAATTCAGCAAATTATGGACAGCTGAGTGAAATGAGTGACTACAACAATAATAAATATAAAGAAATTGAGCTTAGTTTCAAATGACTGGAATTTGAAAGGGTCACAAAACTTAAAGAAAAGTAACTTGATCAAGACCTTGATTTTCTTCTAATCAGAAGCTTGCATTACTGTTCAAAGTTGGGCACCATGCTTTGTTTAAAGATAAAGTTTAAAAAAGAAAGAAAGGAAAGGAAAGAAATCCAAACTCTGTATGCTGCAATTTAAAGCTCATGGTAATTCACCTACCACCTAAATTTTAGACAATGATCCTAGGTTCTTATGCATCAACTATATAGTATTAATTTGCAGTTCACCAAACACTCTATTCTCTAATCTTTGAATACCCTGTTTTTGTCATATATTCTATTTGAAGTCCTATTTTAAGTGTAGTCCAAGGTACTCCCTCTTCCTTGACACCTCACCTTGTCTTTTTATTTGAATCAGTCTCTCCTTCCCCCCATGTTCCTATCAGACTTGACTCTTCTCATTCATCTATTCAATTACCTACTACATGCTGGTTTATTCCAGAAACTGGTATGTAGGTGTCTTTCTCCCACATGAGGACAAAATCACTTCAAACTCAAGGACTATATTGTGTTTTCCTCTATTTTTTGAAAAACCCTAACACAGTTGAATGAATGATTTTGAGAATAAGCAAGTTAATCTGTATTTAAAGAATGAATCCATGTTAGACTGAATAAATGAATGAATGCAGGTTACTTAGATCATGTATAAGAGCCCTGTTTTCAGATATTTCAACCTTAATAACCCTTCAGGAAAAAAGTTTAGTTATTCCACAAGAATTATTAACACCTAATGTGAATTTTACTGAGTATTATCATGAGGAGGTCAATGTGATACAGAAGTCTGTGTGGTGCAGATGGAACTCTATTTCCCATTTGCAAAATCAGCTCTTTTCCACTTGATGTTTCCAGTTTTGTTTGCTTGTCCTGAGCAGTTGTGCTCTCTTCTGGCTTACAAAGGTCTTACATTTCATGGTGAGAACGTGCATGTCAAACATGAATTTACCCAGAGGTTATCAACTAAGTTGCTAACTATTTCTTCCCTCCATGATTTATCTTTTCATTAGGATACAAATAGTAAATAATACACTTTGAAAGGTTAATTTAATTAATAGTGCAACAGACAGGCACCCACTTGGTACAATTAATTCCCTCATTAAATAAAAATGGCTTCGTCATGTAGTACACACCAGGCACCGTGCTAAACTCTGGGGAGATAAAGATGAATATGGTGGCAGGGTCACCATTTTTTAGTAAAGTGAAATGGAATATAAATAAATCATTGTAAGAAATATCGTAAATACTCTAATAAAGGGAAGAGTGGCTTATGCTGACAAGGGTGTCGAAAGGTCTGCCTGTAAGTGACTAGAGAAGTAAGAGATGGATGTGCCTAAGCTCCCCCTAAAGAAAAAGTAGGATGGCTTCCATAGCGACTGGATACTTTAGCTGTCCCTAAAGGACTTTAGAAAGATATCCATGTAAATAGGTTAATGTATTCCTTTTGAAGGAATGCTTGTCCTCTAAGGACTGGAAAGGTGAGCAGCAGCTGACAGAAATGAGGTGGCATTTACTTGGATCTTGCTCAGGGAGCTGAGTGGCTCTGAAACAACATGGAACACCTGGGTCTTCATCTGACGGACATGAGCACTCAAAGGGAATCATGTGACATTCAAAATGGATGGCAAGTGCCAGGGTAGGTTAGAGGAAGCAAATATAAACTTCAATCATTTAATGATTTTCCTAAGCGTTTAGTAATCTGCCATGTAATAACTTCAGTTACTTAACTATTGCATTTCAATGACCATGTATACACCTGGAAGATACCTTCCTCTCTCTTCACCCCCCCCTTTCTTTCCCTTTCCCTTTCTCTCTCTCCCTCCCTCTTCCCCCTCATCTCTGACATGCAAACACACATGCACAGGAGTACACACACACTCCCTTAGACTTTTGGGTGCATTGGTTAAGGAACCAGGCATGCAAATTCACAAAATTTCACTAACTAAAACTGAAGATCAGTAGCATTAGAATGCTTCAAAATTCAAACATCAGTCAGTTTTGTGGCCCTTAGTAACTCAAGAGAAGGGACTAGAGTGGAGTACCTTAGAATTTCAAAAAAGAGGTAGACAAAGAAAGTTTTATGACTGGGAAAGTCCCACTGCCCTTCATGTTTTTCATCTTCCCTATAAATAGGGAAAAATCTTGCTGACTTCCATTTGAGGAGTACGGACAGAGGCATTAAACATTCAGGAGAAGGCTAACACACTAAATTTCCCTCTCATAATGCCCGCTGATATTTGACAAGCTACTCATCTATTTACTGTTAAAAGACATTTCCATAGGCTCTTTCCTCTTAACCAATATTAAAATAATTGTACAAAAGAACACCAAGGACACAGCTGGCATGACAATTCCTGTGTTTTACCACCAAATCAGAATGGCTGACATGGAAAACACAGTAACAGATGGTGGAACAGATAGCCAGAGGGGCAAATGATTTGCTCAAGGTCATAAGAATTTTGCACCAGAAGTAGAAACAAAAACCAGAAAGACCTTGAAGCGAAATGCTACTGTTTACATATCTCTTTTCATTGAGGAATAAAGTTTCAATGAATCAATTAAAGGATAATTATACTACAGCTACAGTTCTTTATTAGATCCAATTATGGAAATGACAGTTTTGTTGGAAGAAAGGCAAGTAGCCCACTTTGCCTGACTCTGTTCTATGGAGTGTGAGGACACAAGACTGGAATAAATTCTTTGTGTCCCTATGTGGCATTCTAGGCTATTAGATTGTGTTATTTAGGCATTTGATTCATGAATATATGTACAAAAGGGTCGGTCAGGTTAACATTTTCGGTAGATTTCCCTGACATTCGTGTACAGAATGAATTGAGTAGTGTGAAAGGGGAAAGGGCAGGGAGACTGTCCTCAGGGAGGACAAGCTGTAGGATTCCTCAGGCACAGAGGTCAAATACAAGAAGAGGCTGAACTGAAGTTAGAACTTGGAGGGTGGCATGCTCCCTGCAGAGACAGAGAACGATACTGACCTTGCTGAGGATGAGTGATACAAGCAAGGTGTTTGATGGCAGCGTCCAGGAGGCAGGTTCATTTTTAAAGCTCAGAGGGAAAGCACAAACTGGGCTCCATCAAAATTTAAAACTCTTGCTCTTTGAGATACTGTAGAAGAGCCACAGACTGGGGGGAAATATTTTCAGAACATATATCTGATAAAAGGCTTATATAGAATATGAAAGAATGCTCAAAACTCAGTAATGGGGAAACAAACATCTTGATACATCTATTTCGACAAATTTTGAACAGATACTTTAGCAAAGAAGGCATGCAGATGGCCAATAAACACTTGTAGAGATGATTTTCTCTTCTGATGAAAGCTTATGAACAGGGGCTGGGAGCACCATTAACTCAAAATAATCATAATCATAATCATGCAATTAAATAGTGCTTACAATTTGCCAGACACTGTTCAAAGCACTGTGCAAACATTCAGCTCACTTAATGAGTTAATAGAGCAGGGTTTTAATAATCCATTTTATAGATGAAGAAACTGAGGCACAGAGAGGTAAAATAATTTACCCAAGGTCACACAGCTATGAAGTGGCTGAGTCCAGATTTGAACACAAGCAGTCAGGCTCTAGAGCCTATGACTATTTGCTACCTCTCCAGTTACCAACAAAAATATGTTGAGCATCTCCTCTGTGCCCAGTGCTTGGTCATACACTGTAGAGTCATAAGGAACTGATAAAATATAGTTTCTTTCCTAGAGAAACTTAACATCTAAACAGAAAGATAAGCCTGTGTACACCAAACCCTTGACTGCATCTAATCATGATACAATTTCACAATTTGAAAAGAGACAACAAACATACAGAACATCATTATCACTTGTTTGAAAGACAGGGTCTGACTATGACAATTAGTGATTACTGAAAGCATTCCAAGACCTCTATAATTTAGAAATTTCCCAAAGAAAAACAGACAAAGTAGAGAAGAGCAGAATTTGAAAGAATTCAAATAAGAGGTAGGAGTCTGGACATTTGAAAAAGAATCTTCTGGGATCTTTAATACTGTCATAATTGTCAGCAAAATATTTATTAAGTATCTCTTTCATGCTTGGCAGAATCCTTGTGTTTTACATTATCCTTAATAAACTAGTGTAAACAAGAATGATCCGTGTCCAAACATGACAATGACCTAATTCAAATACCTCCTTATGTTAGAACTGCAGCTGTCAAGTGAGCTGAAACGATTTCTGCTAGCCAGCTATTATTTCAATAACACTAAAGACCCATCCTTAAGAGCCCTGAGTTACTGGGTGTTTTTTTTTTTTTTCTTTTCAATTGGTAACATCTCTTTTCCCAGAATGAAAAACCATGCAAGAAGATGGAAGCAAGGAGATAAGCAGCAGACATCTTTCTTAATTAATTGACTCTGATTAAAAGAAAATAGTGTCTTTGAAGCTGTAGCTACAGATGTCAGCCTGTGAGACATATAGCATCTTCTAAGTCTCAGATTCACTCCATTCCAGCAGCCTAGCCTGGAAAGTAGCCAAATGCGTGCTTCTAACAACTGCGACCGCGCAGGGGGCAGGAGAGAGAAAGGAGAGACAGAGTGAGGAAGGGGAATGAAGAAAGAAACGGAGGAGGGAAAGGGGGGGAACAAAACAAAAACACAACAAACAGAGACAGAGAATGAGAGAAATTGAGGGAGACGTGAGAGTGAAGGATAGGAAGGAGGGGGGTGGGTGTAAAAGGCAGATTTTTATTGGAAGCAATTGAAGTGGTTGCTATGAGACCCGCTCGAGCAGAGGACCAGCAGCCAGCCCGACGCTGATGGTTCTTACCTCGTACTAAACCTTTCTTTTGACACAGTTTTAGAGTTGCTTAATATCTGAGCGAGCACCTGACACGGGCGACTTTTTCTTTCTTTTTTCTCCTCCCGTCTCTCGGGTAAGATGGAGGTAGAAAACGAAGCCAGCTGCTCCCCCAGCCGCGCATCAGGCGGGTCCAGAGAGTACAAGGTTGTAATGCTGGGAGCTGGGGGAGTTGGTAAAAGCGGTAAGTTTTAATACAAATGCTGGGGAAGGAGGGAGCTCTGGAGAGGCAACTCTATAGAGCGAATAATGATGGTAATGATAATAATAATGCCGTGGGAGGCTAGCTAGCTGTAGCAGTTAAACACAAGTATCTGAAAGGATGTTTAAAAGTGATAAGGACTGTTGAAAAGATGTAGAGGAGTCAGGAGAATGGAAAGAGCCAGAGATAATGTATAGAACTTAAAGAAGAGCTTTTTTTTTTTCCTTTGATTTCCTGCTGGGTGATATTTGATTGTAATTTATATGTCCTTTTTAAAGTTAATAACATGATATTTATGAAATAGCCATGATATCAGAAAAATATGCTCCTGTTCTCAAAAATACTCACATGAAGAAGGAGGTGCTATGACTAGTCAATGAAACACACACGCAAACACAAACACAGGGGCAGGATTATCAATGCTCATTGTTGTGTTTGTTTCTGAGATTAGGAGCTTCCTGTCCCCTTTTCCTTGTCTCTGAGCTGACATAGTATGGTGTGGTCTTTGAAAGCCATGAAGAAAGTTGGTTTCTGAAAGTGGCAGGGGCTGGAGGAGTGGTATTCTTTGTGGGAACTGTGCAGGGTGATCAAACCAAATTTTGTGGTTAACAGGTTTAGAAGAGAAAGCTACATGCTTAAGCGGATAGGGGATGCTAATGGAGGTAAAGACTGGTAGATTTATTTTGCTACATTAAAAAGAAGCAACAACAAAAGAAGTTGTCAGTGGTGGGGTTTCTTGTGGGGCTCAAAAGGCCAAATATAACAAATTCAAACAGTAGGTAGTAGTGTTTCAGGCTGATCTTACGGTGACTATCTTGGGGCTGTGGTTAGCACTAGAAAATAAAAGGGTAAATATAACTTTTTATATAAATTCAAAAAGATCCCCATGGGGGATACATCTGTGGGGATGTCAGAAAACAGAAGAAATATTAGAGTTAACATGGACCAATAAATAAATAAATAATAAATAAATAAATAATATATATATCTTCCATAGTTTTGTGCTTGACAGAAGGATTCAAAGTTGAGGCCAAGATTTTGGCATAAGAAATATCCCCACCCCCAAAAAGCTGATAATTTGGTAGTGAGTCCACAGGTGGTAAGAAAGTTGATCAGTAAAGAAAGGAGAATAGGGAGTGAGACTCTAGCCGACAACAAAGGTGGAGAGGTTAGAAAAATAGGAAGAGAGATAAAATTGACACATCCTCCCCCCTAAAAAAAACACCATAATGGATTACTATAAAAATAAAAGAAATAGGTGAATCTGGATTTCGTCAATTACTAAATTCTTGGTCTAAATGAGAAAAATAAGTCATCTCTTCTAATAAGGAAACGTGAAGTGAAAAACTTTACAACTGGGTAGGAATGAGGAATTTTCTAAAAGCTTTCTTTTTTTTTTATTTAATAGTTTGAAGGGGAAATATCAAAATAGGTAAGGATTAGGGAGGGAGGGAAAGAAGAAGGAAGGATAAAGAGAAAATAATCCGAAATAAAACTATCTTTTGAAAGAATATAGTCAGATGCAAGGAGGAAGAACAATGTGAGAATAAAATAGGAGAGAAACAGCTCTAAGAAAAAGGCAGGAGACAAATCAACAGAAATGCTAGCAGCTGTCTGTGAGGTCAGAGAGATGCTGCGAAAGCCCCACAGTGTGCCTGTGGGTTACCTTTGCTTGCTGGCTGGGTATTTTCCTGTTTCACCAGGAGCTTGGGGGATGTGGGAATAGCGTGACTGGTTTTTAGTCATATATTCCATGGAGATGGACCACAGAGAGAGGAGATGTAGGATAGGGCATTCTTTAGCAGTATACTTATCCTGGAGGTGATATTATGTCTACTGTTTTGACCTTCCCCGTATACTTTTGTACTGACTAATCATTGTCACCTTCCCAATAACCAGACATTTTTGACATGATGGAATGTTGGCAGAAATCTTTGACATAACAACACACTGGGCTGCTCTTCCCTTCACTGTCTACATTAAATAGTCGAGCAAAACTTTTTCAGTGTGATTAACACAGGAGTAGCCAGTTCACCTCCGAGATGGTTAAGAATAAAAGATGGTTAATAGTTCTGCTGTGCTGTTACTTTAGAGAGAATATAATTCACAGGACAATTCCAGGTCCAAAACATGCTGTCTTCGTGGCTAAACGTTGGGAATCAGAGTGATCGAGTCATATCTTACTCTTGAGCTTCGCCCTCTGATTCATTCGGTGTTGACAGTATATACATATTCAAGCACTGATTCTCAACATTAACCTCTTTTGAAGGTTAAAATGTTTGCTTTCAAGTGAACTGAATTTTTTTTTAAGAAAAAAGCCACTTTTTGTGTTGCTGAATATCTGGATCAACAGAGCCCCGATTTACTTTCCTTCCCACAATTTTCAATGGTTTATGTGAAAGAATTGCACAAACCTATTCAGGTGGGTTGTGTGAAGGGATTTTGAGGAGAAATCTGCTGTTCTGAAGAAACTAAAGATGTATCAAGCTATCATCTGTTTCTAATTCTGAGTCATTCTGAGTCTGCCTTGAACATGAATGAGAAACTCAATTTACTGGAACCATAATTTTTAAATGAACAGAATCTTGGAGATTGTCTATGCTTACTGTGAAATTAGATTTTTTCCCCCTATCCATATTTTACTAAGACATCTTTTGGTGAGTAAGAAATTTTGGAAGGATTTGCAACTTCACTGAAACAGGATTTCCCACAAGATTTAAAATGTATGGGTAAATAACAGTACTGTGTTTGAGAAATCTCAAACCACCAATCAACAAGTTGTTGAGCAGGTATTATGCATGGGCCCTGTGCTAGTTCCCATAGAGAGGAAGCAAGAAGGAAGTGAACATTCCTGTGGCAGTTATGGAAACGTGGTTTTCATGCTAATCTCCAGTCTTCACAATCTAAATAGCTGTTGCCAATTTGCAAATGGAAAAACTGAAGCCCACGGTGACCACTTGTGCTTGGCCACGGAGGTAGTAATAGATTTCTGTGACATTTTACCTGACTCTTCTACATTCTATTTGACACCCTAGAAGAAAGAACAAAGAGTTCTACCACTTACTATCAAGAAGAAAATAGGGTACCCGAGTGGCTCAGTCAGTTAAGCATCAGACTCTTGATTTTGGCTCAAGTCATGATCTCAGGGTCATGAAATTGAGCCCCATGTGGGCTCTACTGTGAATGTAGAGCGTGTTTGGGATTCTCTTTCTCCCTCTCCCTCTGCTTCTCCCCCACCCACCACGCACTCGCTCTCTCTAAAAACAAGAGGAAAAAAAGGAAAAAAAAAAAAAAAAAAGAACAGGCCTGTTGGTGATGCATTCTCTACTTCTTGAATATTATATCTAAAAGTGATTTCTACCATCTAGACTAACACTCTTATTTATGTATCTATAGCTTTAAAGATTTTAAATCTATAGTACACAAACATAATATGTATATTATTTATAAATGAAAACATATTTATATCATATTTATATTTATATAATTAAAAGTTAATATTATCCAAGAGTGTTGTAAATACTGAGAAAACAGGATGAACAAGAAAGACTCCTCACTCTGTCTGAAAGCTGGAGGAACCGAGGCCCGGGAAGTTGAAGGGACTTGCCAAATTCATGCCACAGTTGTGGCAGAGTCAAATCTAGAACACAACCCTCCTGACCCCCTTGAAGCTGTTTTTACTCTATATCTGAGTTTTTACATAAGGTATTGTCAAAGAAATTGGATCAGTTACCCAGTGAATTTGGTAGTGAATTAGGCACATTCTAGCCTCCCTCTCTTTGTTCCACTGCCTACCATCCTTTCCCCTCCCTCAAAACAGAGAAAAAAGTAAAAACTCACAGCTATAGTTTAAGAGTTTAATGGAGTCTAAACAATCCTTGTTGTTGTTTTTAAGCATGAACTTTTCTCTGTCTCTGTAGTTTGGAACATAAAGACTTTTCTCCCATGACAGAGCATGGCTAGTGTCTGCTTCCTTCCCCTGCATTGCCATCCGGTCCTTCCAGCTCAGACTCAGACAGCAGATCTTATCCAATAACAATAAGACCTTACTTTCCAAGATACTTTATTCCTACTCTGTTTTATGATCTGAATTGAGGGTGAAATAAATTGAGGCAAGCAGGTCATCTGGTCCCTGTGTTCAGACGAGGCATCTGAGGCATGGAAGTATTGATTTTTGTCCAAGAGTATACAAAAGGAAGTAAGAAATAAGAAAGTAACTCACGTTTTCTAACTTGAAATTGTTTTCCATCAAATTCCGTGAGAAAAGTAGGGGAAGTATTCGAATATCAGATGAGATTGACATGGACTTCGCCACTCCCTAGGACGCATTTTGGAATTACCTTGGTGAAATTTTGTCAAGAGTGAAATATGTTTGAAGTAGTATGCAAGTGACTGGGTCGGGAAAGGGTGTTGTTCCTCACTGTTACTCTAGCCGTGACCCCTGCCCTCCGGGAGCTCACCGGCTCATGGGGGGAAATATATTGTTTACTACAAACTGAGAAGTTTATATTCATTCTCTGACATAAGAACTGGGGAAGCTCAGGGTAAGTGGTGGTTACATTTGCATGTAAAAGCTAAGAAGGCATCTCAGCTGAGGTGATACTTGCATTGTGTATTAAGGGATGAGTGGGATTTCTTGAAGTTGGGAAGGAACAGTACAGAGAAAGCAGAGGATGGAGAGGAAGAGAATTTAACAGGAACAGGGCATGTGAAGAGAAAAAGCCATGTGAGGGCTATCACAATAATGGAGGGACCTTGATAACTTGGTATCTTTGGGGGCATTTGGAAAAATCTCCCCTAAGTCACGCTGTCAAACTATCTCAGAAAACTGAAAAGTAAGACAAAACAAAACAAATAAGCTGAAAGCAAACAGAGTTTTAGGGGACTCAGAATTGATTAGAATGCATCCATTGTGATTTTTTTTAAGAGGAAACTCATTTGCAAAATAGGCAATCCTACTCTGCCCCACACTCTCCTACAATTTGTCTCTTTTATACATTGAGTTTTGTGAAGGAGGATTTTATAAAATGAAAGCAATAACAATATTTTCTGAGGTAAACAGAAAGCAGCACAAAACCAATTGCTTCAACCACAATGAATTGGTATAAGCAGGTAGAAAATCGAGCCTTTATCTGATGAATTCAATCAAGGCAAACAACCCCGTGCATCATCCCTGTCCCCAAGGCTCTGGGTTTTACCTCATTAGCAGAACTTTGGATCTGACAAAGCTGAATAATTGCCACATCATGACCATGTGTTATTTGAACCCTCTGAATTGCAAAGGCAAAGAAAAAAGATAAACAAGGGAAAAATGAAAAGATTTCAAGACTGGGCGGCCCTCTGCTCTCCCCCTTAATTGTCAACACCCTAGTCATACAGCACATTATCACTCACTGCGATCCTTGGCGAGAATTGGCCAAGAGGGCCCAGTAAGGCTCCGTAGAAAAGTAAATTGATAGCCACTGGCTCAAATAATGATTGAAAGTGTAATTCAGGTAAAAGATGTTGACGAACAATATTTCCACAATTATATGCACTCTATAGATTTTAAACTGATAAAAAAGACTTAGTACCATCCTATGTCTTTATCAGAAAAAGGGCCTGGAGATGAATGAACTTGTATCGATCCCTGACTACCCGCGTGCTGGGTGCCTTGCACGTACACATTCACTTCGGAGCCCCAATGGCCAATGATCTATGGCATTCACCTGACCCCGTTTACTCCTCACCTCGATCCGGGGAGGTAGACGTCAGTGTCTGCACTTCATACATGAGAAAGCTGGGCCCACAGAAAAAAGTGATGTACCCAGAGACGCAGAGCTATGAGATGATGAGCCCGCGGCACCACGTATCTATCAGTTCAGTGCTCACACTGTTTTCATTTTCCCACGCTGAGAGTTTTCATTGTGTTTCTTGAGGAGACAGTACATTAAACCTGAGTTCTGACTTCAGCTGAATCTCCATAGATCCATTGCAGACATCAGGCAAAATCACAGACACCAAAGTACGTGGCAGATTTTAATTTTGTGTAGAAACTATGGAGTGTTACCCTGATTAGGTGGGAAAGGCATGGAATGTTCTGAGTCAACAAGGTATAGGCACCAAGGGCATCCTGTGTTCTGGTTCATTCTGAGACCCCTGGGGGCCTCATCCACATAGGGAAGTGAGGACAAGCCCCTCAGCTTGACAAAATCAAGTAACTCAGTAATAAGAAATTATTAAAAATTGGAATTACGTTAGTGAAGAAAATAAATGGGGTGCTGGATATATCAGGTGGATTTTGAAATCTGTTGGGTGCTGATCAGTTTTAGGGAGAATATTTTCTCTATATGTGTATATTACAGAGTAATTGAAAGAAACTCCAGTCACAAATGGGAACTAACTTTCTCTGTCTTTTATTTAATAAGAATAGAGGGTGTGTGTGTGTATGTCGGCGTGTGTCTGCGTGCGTGTGTATCTGTGTATGTCTGTGTATCTAGACCTATGAAAGGCCCTGAACTATTACCAACAATGACACCCCCCATCCTGTCTAGTGGGGTGAAAAGGATGCATGAACAGAGAACTGTTGTGCAATGGGGTAGGTGCACAGGGAGAGATGTACACGTGGTATTTTGAAAACAACGTACGTTGTGGCTCAAGACGTTAGAGGAACCTCCCGTAGGTGGCTTAGCTGCTCAGCTCCAGCGCTGGAACAAGAAGCCTCCTAACTTCCTGGATGCTGGATTTTCCCATTGGACTATGGTGCCTCTTATAAATAAAACGGCATAAAGTCTGCTTCTCTTAATTGGAGGTTAGGCTACTGATGGTGACTGGTGTGTGTGTGTGTGTGTGTGTGTGTGTGTGTGTGTGTGTGTCTTGGCAATGTGGTGGGGTCCTGAGTACACTGATGGAGAGCAATTCTCTGCGTTGCTTACAAGCATGCCTGAAACTCCCTGACTGCTGAGTTTGGCTGTTATTTACAAAGCCCAGCAATGTGCTCAACTCAATCACTTGGGTTTTGCGCATTAATGTCAGCTCTCTGACGACCATGGCTAGCAGTGCCATCTGCTCTTCTGGTTCATCAGCGGACACCAGCGAAGTGTCATTACTGACAGTTGTGCCAGGTAATCTGTCCTGCCCTTTCTGCCTGCTCTGCCAGCACCATCACATCAGCATTGGCATAGGCGCTGTTCTGGTCTCCACGCTCGCAGGTCCTCGCCACTGCCCAGTGTATTGGGGAGATGGCAGTATGTGCCAGATTCTCCCTGGAGTGTGAGTAAAGCCCAGAGCAGGCTGGAGGACGTTGGAGGAAGCTGAGGATGTTGTGTTGAGAAGGAAATCAGAGGATGCACAAGGTTGAGAATCCCAGGGAAAAAATCTCTACTTGAACTAGAATAAGACTGTAGAGAAAATTGGCGGTCTCACAATAAGACAACAGACAAGGGTTTTTAAGTGGTTTGATAAGTTGTGTGGTAGGGGAAGGTCTTTGTTCAGAAGACAGCTTGTACAGGGAAAGCATTGCTTGGGTGTTTGGGTAGTTCCTCACTGAAGGGAGAAGGAAACCTTAGAGAGTTGATCACTCCCTACTTTCTCTTCACACGCTTTCAAGTGAGGAACGTGTCAGCGTTGTCTGTGCCTAAGCCCCTGTACACGCACCAGGAGGGATGATTCGCGTTCTGTCCAAACTATGTCTCTGTCAGTTGCTTGCCCCAATGAAAATAATGTGGATTTTTGAGTCTTTAATGTGCCTAATTCTGTTCTAAGTGCTTTCTGTACATTATTTCGTGGAATCCTCCAAGACACCGCGGTGTGGCTGTGGTGATTATCCTTAGATGACCGAGGAGAGAAGCGAGGCTGGGGGAGGCTGCGGAGCTCTCGCAGGAACCCAAAACCTGTCGTTGCCCTGTGAGAGTCAGCCTCTGTCACATCCTCTGCTCAGAACTCCCCATGTTCCCCACCTGCCCTTGATCTGTAGGATGACACCTTGGTGTAGCAATTATGACAGAACAAGGTGAACCGGAGGCCTGAGTGTGCAGAAACCCAGACTTGTGTTTTCTCATCTGTAAATAAGGATAACGCCAATACTGACCGCAACGACTCATTCTTGAGTGTGTGTAACAAAACCTCGCACATGATAAATGCCAGATAACGCGTGTAACGTAAATGGATAATTTGTCTTTAACTATTTGTCCTTAATACCATTTGAGCTTGCTCAGACTCTGAGTGTCTGTTTTCTCCATCCTAAAAAAAAAAAAAAAAAATGACATTATTTAAAATCACCTCAGAGGATTGCTACATCGATGATATTAGAAAATATTAAATACGGTGAATTATAGTGCCCAGGATATTCCATCCTTGATAAATCCATTGCTTGCTGTCCTTCCTCCTTCCCTCCTTTCTTCCTTCCCCTCCCCCTCTCTCCCACATCCCCACCTAAGGCAGTTCACCTCAGTAGAGCGGGAGATGGCAGATCTTTCAATGGGTTATAGGAAAATGCGATTTGGGTTGAATATTGTAAATGTGTCATTGTATCTCCACTTGCTCTATGCCTACTCCTGCTCTCTATATCCTTATATCGATTCGTTGGCTTTAGTCTCTTGAGTAGCAATTTCACTGACAATAATAATGGTGGCTTGCTAGTTACCTTAGTAAACAAACCCTGTATTCATCCTAATTGACCCATCACACGCACACACACAACACTGCCTCAGAGAGAAAGGATTTGAGGGTTTGAGGATAGTCGCCTGGCCTGCTACACTAGCCCCAAAGGGTTTGCTTGTAGGGGCTACGGTTTATAACACAGCAGGCCTGTGCTTGAATTTGGACTGATTTTTGTTAAATGGAAGAAATCAGACTCTTTATTTAGAAGCACGAGGGGCACATCTGTTATTTGAAATTGAATTGTACTTTAACTAATTGGTCTCCTCCCATCATCTTTTAACCCACGTGGACATCTCATTGCTTTCTGCTCCCCATTTCACCATCAGGGCAATTGTCCATTTTGGTTTTCTCTTCTCCTACTGAAACATCTTCAGTGGCTTGCCCGTTGCCCACAGGCTGACATCCAAAGTCCACAGGACTCCTGATGTCTGAGACCACGTGGGACTATCCAGCAACGAATCATCGAGGAGGCATCCCCAAGGCTCATCACATAGGGAGCAATGTTGTGTTGGATGGCGTAGAGGAATCAATCCAGACAGGGCAGAAATTTGGGAATGGGGCAACAGAGACAAATGTCAGAAGTCAGGAGGGATCAGTGAGGGGTTGAAGTAGAAAATCAAGAATACCTTGCAGAGGGAGTCCGATGAAGTATAAGCCTGAAGATCCAGAACCGAGGTTACAAAGGCCAAGATGGTGCAGAAGTGTCATTTTATGTTGGTTCTGGTATGATAGGATTTGTTGCACTGTGTCTCTCATTTCTCTCTTGATCTCTATGTCTCTGTGTCTCTGTCTCTCCCCCTCCTCACTGTGAGCTATGCTCTGATCTAAAAAGACCCATAACTACCAGAACAATCTGTCTTCTAGACAAATTATTCTACTTTTATCCTTCAAATTCTTGAGGCTTCTTCCCTATAGTATTCACATAATTATTCCAACATAAGCTCTTTCTTCCTTTCTCTCAATGTCTCCAGTTTTATCTTTCCTTCCAGATTCTGCACAAGTATTTTCTGCTCCTTCATATCTTCCCAGTCTACTCCAGTCTAGCCTTTGTCCCCTTACGCTTAAAATTCTTTCTGACTATTCATTTCATCACTGCTCACAGTTACACAGGTTCTTCTAGTGTCTGGGTTGTGGTCTTAAAATGTTATTTAAATCTTGCATTTTTATGTAACTTTCAGTCTTTTTATACTTTATCTCCCCATCTTGAATGCAAATTCCTACAAGATAGGAAATAGATTTTATATTGTCTTTTCTCTCCTGTGAAGCCTATGATAGTAAATTCTCAAAAATATTTATAAATTCAATTTCCCTCTTTCATCTTTGAGAAAGGATAGGGAGTAAGACACCACACTTATGTGGTGAAATAAAACTAAGCAATATTCTAAAATTCTGTGATGCAAAGAGCCCTGGATATAGAGAAAGAAACTGAAACCAATAGAAGCATAGTAGGTATGTGAGCGGAGGGGAGGCTATGGTTTGGGAGGAACCCAGGCTCAGGCTAGCATGAATACTCTTTGGTGACAATGGATTTGAAGATGAATAAGTCCGCTCTATGTTTAAGATGCTCAGTAACACAAAGAGGTGAAAGTAAGGCCGTGAACCAAAATTTCAGCTAGGCAAGAATAAGTAAGATGCATGTGCCGTGTTGCAAGAAGTGATGGTGTGCCAGGCAGATACCGTAGAGTCAGGACCAGTGCACATTCCTTGAAAGCCGAATGACGGGGACAGTTGGCAGCGGAACGCAGATGAGACACTGAAAATCACTCATGTTTTATTTACCAAATCACTTTCCACCTGTTACTGGAAGGAAGGTGGGGTAGAAGAAAAGGATTTTATGAAATGTTCTCAGGGGTGCCTGGGTAGCTCAGTCGGTTAAATGTCTGCCTTCCCCTCAGATCAGGATCCCAGGGTCCCGGGATGGAGCCCTGCATCAGGCTTCCTGCTCAGCTGGGAGTCTGCTTCTTCCTCTGTCGCTCCCCCTCCCCTTTCCCCTCTCTTTCCCACTCCCCTTCCTTCTCTTGTCTCCCCTTCCCTTCCCCATCTCCCATCGCCCTCCCCAGCTTTCTCCTCCCCTCCTTCCCTTCCCCTTCCCTTCCCTTCCCCCTTCCTCTTCCCCTTCCTCCTTTCCTTCCCTCCCTGCCTCCCTTGCTTGTGCTCTGGCTCTCCTGCTGGTGCTCTCTCTCTCAAATAAATAAATAAAAATCCTAAGGGGAAAAAAAAAAAAAGAAATATTCTTGGAAAACCTTAATGAAGAGCCTGTAGAACTTTGCTTACTCCTGCATTTTTTAGTTCAAAATGCTTATTAACTTAGTGAAAAATTATTTCTTTATTAACACTGAGAAAAACTGAGTTAGATTTTGATTATAACTCTGAATCCTAAAGAAACCACAAGTTTCAACATATTTTTCCTATGAGGGTAAAAATCATCCCAGGTCATGATTTAATTTTGACAACCTCTACTCTAAAATGAAGGAAAAGATGTACCCTGAAGAATAGCAGACAATCACAGGACCAGATTATAATCAAGGTATCACATTTTCTTTCTGGTTTTAGGGAGCTCTAAAATCAAGAAGGCAAGATCCATTTCATAGGTAAAATTGTTGCTGCTATTAAAAGACAAAATGAAAATTTTCTGTGCCCCCCTTTTCCCTGTTGTTTACCTACTTACTTCTTGCTACATGTTTTGTTAGAACGAAAGAGCTTAAGCAATCTAATATCAGCTTTCATAATTTCTTTAGACCCACGCCACAAACACCTTTAATATTTTTCTGCCCTTCAGATACGTATCTCCCACTTACTTCATTCATCACACAAAAGCAAATGGAAAACATATTTATATAGAGTACGCTGCTGTGACAAGCACACAAGTTATCTGCCTCTCTGAGCTTATTTGCATTTTCCTTGAGTGTAATTCTGAGACAGCCCAGCATGTTTGAAACAGTGTGGACTTTGAAGATGAATAGACTTGTGTTGAAATTCAGTTCTGCTACTTATAAGGTGGGTGACTTTGCGGATTTTTCTTTTTCTTCTTCCTGATCTCTTCATGTTGGAGGATCCAGAGTTTTATTCCTTGAACTTTACCTCATCTTTAATTTCTTAGATTATTTCATTCAGCCCTATGGCTGTCCTTATAGATCTTTGTATCTTTAGATGAAATTAAATTAATTTTATATGTAGATTAAAACCAGAAGGAGACATCACTAAAAGGACTAAAATTGGAGACTAACAATGCCAAATGGAGACAAGGATGTAATAGGGGTATAAATGAATACAACCACCATGGAAAATGAGTTGGCACTACGTATTAAGTTGAAGATATGGTAAGTTGACCATATGATCTAGCAATTCTATTCCTAGCTATATATACCCAACAGAAATTCACACACATGTGGATCAAGAGGCATGGCCAGAGTGTTCATAGTAGCATTATTCCTAATGTCTCCAAATTAAAAGTCTAAATCCCCCAAATGCTCACTGCATAAGAGTGAATAAATCCATTGTGTTAGATTTGACATTACATATATAAGGTTTATATATATACACAAATCACAAAGGAAGGCACACCCACAAAATTTGGATATTAGTTGCCTGTCGAGGGAGGGAGGAGGTGGTCATTGAGAAGGGCCTGGGGGACTCTGCAGTTCAGGAGATGCTTTTGTTTCCATGTGGGTGGTGGTAGCATGAGTGTTCACTTTGTGATCAGTCATAGAATTGTAAAATTTTCTTTTGTGTACCTTCTTAAAGTATAGTAAATTTCAGGGAGAAAAAGATTTATGACGGTTTAAAACATTTTATCTCCATTCCAGACTTCCTTCCTAAACTCCAGTCATGTATTCAACTCTCTACTTGACATCGTCACTTAAATAGCTGATAGCAATTTCAAACTAAATATGTCCAAAACTAAACCATTGATCTTCCCAAACTTGTTTCATTTAAAGCTTCCCTCTTATCAGTTGATGCCACCTCCAATCTTCCTAGTTGCTCAGGCCCCAAATCTTAGGCTGCCATTGCTCCTTTCCTTCTCTCATACTTCCACATCCAAGTCATAAGCCCTTTCGACTTTATCTTTTACATGTATCCAGAAGTCTCCTTTTCTCAAAACTCAGCTGTTACCACCTTGGTCCCAGGTACCATCTACAACCTGTCACCACCCTAGTCCCAGGTACCGTCTACAATCTGCGGGATTGCCCTAACTCTTCTTCATGCTTCTGCATTATCCCCTGTTATTTATTCTCAACACAGCAGCTACAGTGGTCCTTTTTTTCACATTCTATATATAAGTGAGATCATATAGTATTTGTCTTTTTCTCTGTGACTTATTTCACTTAGCATAATACCCTTACTAAGGTCCATTCATATTGTCTCAAATAGCGGGATTTCCTTCCTTATGGCTGAATAATTTTCTGTTGTGTGTGTGCATATGTACACACACACACACACACACACACACACACACACACACCAGTTTTTCCTTATCCATTCATCCATCGATGGACACTTAGGTTGTTTCCACATCTTGGCTATTGTGAGTAATGTTGCGATACGCCTAAAGTGATTTCATTGAGATTCATCAATTTTCTTTGAGAGTGATTTAATCTCTTAAAGATAAATACCCAGAGGTGAGACTGCTGGATCATATGCTAGTTCTATTTTTAATTTTTTGAGGAACCTCCGTACTGTTTTCCATAGTGGCTGCACCAATTTACATTTCTACTAACAGTGCCCAGGGATGTCTTTTCTCAGAATGGTACCTTTAAACTAAAATTCAGATTCTGTTATTCCTGTGCTTAGAACACTGCCACAGGCCCTGTTTCACTCACAGTGTTCTTAGTGGCCCATGTCACTTCTCTGATCCACCTACCATCTCTCTTGCTTTCTGCCACATGCACACTCTCCCCATAGGGCCTCTTTCTAGCTTTTTCCTCTTCCTAGAATAATTTTCCCCAGATATCTGCTAGGCTTGCGCTATTTCTTTCAAGATTGTGCTATCGTTTTTGTCTCAATGGGCTTATCCTGACCAGCTTATTTTATTGAAAATCTCACCTGCGTGTAACACCTCCTCATAATATCTTTTTCTTGGGTCCACTTTTTTCTTTATATAGTACCTATTATTTTCTAACTCAATTATTTATTATGTTATTGGTTATTGTTGGCTTTCCCCAACCAGAATGTCTTTGTTTTCTCAAGTTCCCAGTACATAAATGAAATAAAATTACCTAAACTTGAGAAGACTCCATTTCTTTATCTCTTAGGCACGGATAATAATGCCACCCTTGCCAGGGGATTGTAAGATTCAAGGTAGCAGCAGTGGAGAAGAGAAGTAGTAAGATCCTGGGTAGTTTTTGAAATATCAAAAGGAAGAGGAAAGAATTGATAGGAAATGGTTGTCGGACCAAGCAATTAGAAGGGTGGTTTTTGCCATTGAGTGAAATAGGATTATTATATATAAAGTTCTTGGCACTAAAAACCCAGAAGCTTATTCTCTCTCTCTTTTTAAAGTTTTATTTATATAAGTATTCTCTAAGTAATCTCTGCACCCAACATGGGGCTCGAACTCACTACCCCAAGATCAAGTTGCATGCCCTTCTGATTGAGCCAGCCTGGTGCCCCCTCTAAATCTTATGTGGCAGAAGAAAGTATGCATAGCTCTTGACATTGTAAAGAGACACGACAGAGACCCATTCAAAATCACTAGATGCTTATATTCCAGTTGGGTTGGAGACCTTTTCAAACAGAACTTGTACTGCAGGTCTGATATGAAGATTAAATCCAAATGAAACAGAGGTCATACTTAGAGTGGGCACCAGATAAATGTTTGAAATTCTTCTTTATATTAATAAAATAGCTCAAAGTTGAGGTAAGAAAGAGAAACATGAATAGGTATAATGTAAGTATGCAAATTTACATTTACACATTCTAGTGGAAACAGAGTAAGTAAAAACTTATTTATAGATTATGGTAATCTTGGAAATCTCCCTCTATTAAGGAGGTTTTTGAACCAAACTATTCATGCATTTAATACGTGGCTTAGAGGTATTGAGCTCCTGCTTTCCAGCCATTGTTCTGGGTACTGAGAAACACAGCTTCCGCCCCCACCTTCACAAAAACTAGCATAATGGTAAAGAGAGACTGGGAAAATTACCAGCACCAAAGCTTTAAAGCTGATATTGTTGGCATTCACTTTTCTGCTTATCTTTTCCACATAAATGTGCCTTACGTGAGTTAGACAGAACCAAAATAGAAAATCAGAAATCTCCCCCCTCTGCTGTCCTTATTTGATCCTTTCTTGTCACAGTCTTTTGCCAATAGCATGGAGGTTTCTCCCAGGTTCACGGCCCGGACGTCACCTTCTTCGTTCTTCCTATTTCACCTTCTCTCTTTCATCCCAAACACCCATGTGACTGTTCACTCATCCAAGGCTGGGTTTGTTTTGTACAGTGCTGAAGAGCACGTTTCTGAAATCCTGTTACCAACATCCGAATGCTGGGTCATTCACTTAGTAGTGCTGTGATCTTGGGCACGTTGCTCGGCGTATCTGTATCTCACTTTCCTTCGCTGTCAAATAAGGAGGATGATACACTGGTCTTGCAAGGAATTAATGCATGCGCTTCCAATGAATTAATGAGAATGAAGTGCTTAGAGCAGCACCTGGCACTTCTCCGTAAGTGCTAGCTACTGTTGTGATTGCTGTCACTATTCTCACTGTTATTATTATGTCTTTCCAAGAACTTGTTCAGTCTAATTCAGGCTGAAGACAAGGTTTTCTATTTTTTATCCAGTACTGAGATGACTTCCCTTTCTCCTTATTCCCAGAAAAGCATTTCTCATTTACTTCCCTACCTGCAACAACTGCTATTTGAGGTTTAAGGTAAACATATTTATGTGACCCTGAACAAATGGGCTAGAGTGATGGGGAGCCAAGGCCAGATTTTCTAAACAGTTTCTAGGAAAGCAGGTGGCTGCTAAATCCCAAGCCTCCGGTCCTTCTCAGAAAGCAAGAGAAGTATTTCTTCCCTTTTAGAAAACTCTCTGTTTGACCATAAAGGGTCACTGCCTGGAATCATCCCGAACATTCAAAGAAGGACTTTCTAATACTTTTTCCAACACTGCAAGCTTTTGTCTACTGTTTTAAGTGAAAAACCCCATGTACAATGAGATTTTAGAATCAAATGAATTCAAAGGAGAAGTAGAGAAGCAAGGGTAGCTTCAATGGTCTGTTCAGTTTGAGCTCATGATGGAAGGTCACAGCTCGTACGTGCCTCTGGGTTGCTCTCCATCACTCCTGGCATGTGCAATTATTTTTAATTTTCAAATTTTATAGCTAGCACTTGAGCTACACCAGCTAATCCCTATCTAACTAATAAGGTCCTCTGCTTCCACCTTTATTGATTAATTATCTGTTGGAGTTTTTAATATCCATTTGTGTTTAATTTGCTGATATTAAAAATGCCTCATTCCTGAAAGTGATGAATGGTCTTCCAAAGGATAGGACTCTGGTTTTGATTTATGTAATATTGAGTTCCCTGGAGTCTAGCTGGAAACGTGCCATGGGAGATCATTGTAATAAAGAGCCTAATAAGGGACACTCTTCAGGTCTTTGAGAACTTTACTACTGCCAGTGGATAAACTGTTTTGTTTTGTTTTGTTCTGGTTTTTTACCCATATTTCTATGTAGATCCTTTAGTACCAACTTCCAGAAGATGCTCCCAGTTGGACCCGACTGTCTCCTAAACAAATTTTATGCATCCCTAACTAACTTTTGCTTAAGTAGTCATACTCAATGACCATCCAGGTTCAATGACCTTCTGGAATTTTCTCTGCCTATTTAAATTCCATTTGTTCTTGAAGAACCTACTGTAATTTGTAAATTCGTAATTTGTCTTCCTCTCAATATTTCTAACTTTACAAGAATAGCTATACTATTCATTTAACACTTAATATATTTTGATTTATATTTTTAAGTTTCTCTGTGCCTGTCCTATTCATTCACTATACTACAAATTCCTTAAGTTAAAGTCTAGTTTAATATTTTAACTATGCCAAGAGTTCTTGAAATGTGGTCCCCTGGTCCTCAGTGGCTGCAGTATCTGAGTACTTGTGAGAAATGCAAATTCTGTCCCATCCCAGGTCTACAGAATTAGAAGGAAGCTCTCAGGTAGGGACTGAGCGATTTGTACTTGAACAAGCTCTTTTGGTGATACTGTTATAAACTCAAGTGTGAACACCAAACTTGTCCTGAAACTTGGCTGCACATCGGAATCATTTGGGAGAGTTTTTAAAATACTCCCACCTGTGTACCATTCCCAGCGATTTGGATTTTACTTGGTCTGGTGTGCAGCCTGGACATTGGGATGTTTGCAAAGCTCCCCACATGTTTATGTTGTGCAAAAATATTAGGGAATCAGTACTCTGTATCACACTTCTCTTTTTTCCTATATCTTCCTGATTATCTTGGTAGGTCGTGTGTTTCTAAGAATGTATCCATTTCTTCTAGGTTATCTAATTGGCATCTAATTGTGCATAGTAGTCTCTTAGCATCCTATACATTTCTGTAGTATCAGTTGTAATGTTACCACAAGGCTTTCTTTCTCTCCCAGAATGGCCAAGCCTAAGCATGTACTGGACACTCATATATTTGTTAGTTAAAATGGGTAATTTTAGTTGTTTTATGAAATATCTTTAATGACCAAACTAACATGATTTTCAAGCCATTCTAGATATTATTATAGTCTTGACATATGAGAGATATAAAGGTGGAAATATCTCTCCAGCAGTCATCAAAACATAATACATATATAACATGTTTTCATGAGAGCATGTATCCTTGAATGGAGCAAAAATATGAGTACTGTTACTGTTACTTGAACAGGAATTTGGCAGGTTATGAAATAATCTTTACAATCCTGTGATACGATAAGCATTCTTTGCTTTTCTTAAAAATGTGGATTCATTTTTGATTTTAAGAGGACTGTCCCCTTCTAAATCTCAAGGAATAGTGTTTAATAACCTGACAAGAGGAGAACACGATCCATGGCTCAGTTCTATAGAATTACTAACATATGGACAATGAAAATTCAAGTAGGCCAAATTTTACAATTCTCTTCAATTCTTCTGTGTCTGTTTGGCTGGGGCTGATCCAGACGGTCTTAATTAGAAAATGTTAATTCCTGGACCTCCTGACAGACCGTAGGTACACACTTGTTGACAAATAGGTGTTTATATTCATTCCTGTGTTTTCTTCCTTCCATCTTGTTCTCCAGTGTGCAATGTTCTACCTGCCCTGCTTATTCTGGGTTTTGAACACGTAGCCTATAAGAGACTTTTCCTGATTGTTGATATCTCTGCAAAGTTTTGATTATTATAAATATAGATTTTGTTGTATATAAATATTCACTCTTGTTTTAGTAAGTCAGAATCTCTCAACTGAGAGTCAAGGGAACAAATATCGCCTAATATTAAATTCCTTACCTTTGATATTAGAGAGAAAGAAGCAGAGTAGATAATATCCAAATTCTGTACATATATTTTTTTTTCAGAAATAATGTTAAACATCTTGTGCAATCAAACTGTCTTGGCAATTGAGTTAAATACTTAGAATCTGCATTTTTGAAGTATTACTCAATCAGCCAGTGCATGAAGTTATACTGCAGATAAATGCATAAATAGATATTAGAGATATAATTTCCCTTATGCCATTTTGGTTTAGATAACATGATGACATTAAATTTTAAATGAAGTTTGTATTTTTACATATGAGCTGGTGGTTTGAATACGTTTTCTCCTAAGTAGTAAGTTTTAAATGTATTTGTGTATTTGTCTATGTTTTCATACTGGATCTATCACCTCAGTTTTTCTAGTTGGTGGGAACAACAGCTTGTTAATTTATGTCCGTTATTTTGACTTTTCTTTAATCCCTCGTTTCTTGAAACTATCTCTCCATATGCCCTTCCAAATCTCTATATTAAGTGAAGCTTTTATAACAACAGTGCAGTCATGTTCTCAACACAGTTTCCCCAAACATATTTCCACGTGAAACTCGCTGTCATTTTCTGTGTCATCAAAGCCCTGTTGTCCTGAATGTCTTCTTCAGTCCTTTGAATGACATTCGATTCAATCCAAAGTAATTAAAAATTCATAGTGCTATCAAGAGCCAGTTAAAGAGGAAATGTATTACACACTATAAGACCATTGATACGTACACAGTATAGAATGACTAGAAAGCAAGAGGGAGATAAACATAAAGCCGATCTATATGCAGACATTTCATACCCAGCTCCAACCAAAATTCTGTAAATACTCAGTCTCTGTAATCCCAGTGCTATGATAGTCAATGCCATGAAAATATATAATCTCTCAATTTTCCTCCAGCTTCCCTTGATTTTCCATGCCTTCCATCAGAGCCATGAGGCATAGGAGCCTGAGGCAAAAATGAAAAAAACACTAATAATGATTTGGGTGGATTTTTTTTGCATTAATTTTTTAAATTTAAAATACTGCATTAAAAATTTTTTTTGATTATTGATTTTTTTGCCTCTCCCCCTAAATTTTGTGCTTGCCTCACCCTATTCCCATCTTGGCTTTTAATTTTGCTCCGCATATACATTATTGCCTATGTAGCCCAAAACTTGATAGTTCTCTTGCATAAAGTCTTTGGATATACTGTAAAAATGAAGATTGCGTGATGAAAGTAAAATTTAGTTTCCTAAGAGAGAGTGTCAGTAGTGATGTGAGCGGCAACTAGATCCCACAGTTGGATGACTCTGCCTCAAATTTCTCTCTAACCAAAGTGCTCGAAGTAAATCATGCAGAAGCCAAGTGTTCTTTTCTTTTTCACTGAGCTAGTGCAGAAGTGACTTCTTTGGAAGTTTCAGTTCTGAGGAAGGCATTGTCTTCTCCATGCTGACAGATTCCATCACCCGTAGGATATTCACTCTCTGCGCCCTCCTCACATATTTAAATATATCTGCTTCTGAGAAACACATCTCCCACCAGTTCTGAGTTACTAGAAACAGAGTGAGGGCATCAGTAGAAGAGCAGGGTCCATAACACTAAATTGGTGGTGGTAACAAACATTTAAAAAAACACCTTTCCCTGAGATACAGCCAAAGTAAGGGTGTTTATTGCTACAGAAAATCAGGGAAGCACATTTTCATCTTCTCTGTGAAAACCAGCTGTTCGGCTTTGCCATTGTTAGTAGACAATGAATTATAGGAGACTCTGATGGACTCAGGAAGATGAGCGTTTTTCCTTGACTGACAGTGACGCAATTTAATAAGGAATACCACAGTAACCTTCGTTCCTTGGGGGCTCACTTCTCTCACTTAAAAAATGAAAGCGCTGAATTAGTTTAACTCGAGATGCTTTCCAGCGCTTAAAAAAATTCCCCGACCTGCTCACATGATTCTTCAAGTAGTTTCTCTGTTCAATTCAAGCTAATAAAATAAGTGTTAGTAGGTTTACACTGTAATTTCATTCTTTGTTAAAATTGTGATAGGCATTGTGTAGAAATTGTGTAGAAATAACCCTGCATCCATATAAAAATACACCATGTCTTTGTCAAAGCTTCCATTAGCTAATGTTTGGTGATGAAAATCACATTGTTTAAATTGTCTCTTTCACTAACAGAAAGACTGAAACTTCCCCTCGCCATTTCAGACTGGCCCAGCACAAAGGCAAAATAAGAGACCTATATGATAATAAGACCTAAGTTCCAGCCATAATTCCTTGCTTTAATAATACTATACTGTTTGTAATTACATAATGCCATCTTGCGTCCCTGTCAATTCTCGGGCATTTGCTTGATAATAAGCTGTTTGGAGCACAAAATGTTTCTTGCCTGCCAAGCGTCTATCCTTACAAGTCGATATGGAGCTTACATTTGAAACCGTTATCCTCCCAGTTTGCAATCACATTGGTCTCTCATCCAAAAAGTTGTCTAAAATGCTCCCAGAATGCCCAGAGTTAATCTTGAGACTGTAAAACGCAGATATATACTCCACATTCAGTGAGATATCATTTTCATGTGGTGATATAACAAACATTTAATTTTAATTAAATAGATTACAGAGAATAAAAGCACTTTTATACAAAGTATCTCAAAGCATCTCATTCAAATCTCATAACAGGGTGAGCTGGTCAAGCAGGTATGATTTCTTCATTTTAAGTGTGAAGAACTAGGTCTTGGATTGTGGCTCTTGAAAATAGATGGGACCTCGAGTCTTCTAAATCCAAGAGCCTTAACCTAGGGGATTAAGAATTTAGATCTCCATGGAGTTCTTGCTAAAAAACCAAATATTTCCTGAGTGTGCATCTTCAGACCAAAGACTGTTTCTGTGCCCTCGAACAATTTTACAGAGGTGGTGAATATCCTGCTCCTTAGAAAGCAGACATTGGGGAAAAAAAACAACAAACCATGTTTGCATGTGATGCCATAGATAGAAGAGGGCCGTGACCTGTTCTAACCATAACTATCACTGAAATTATCCGTGAGGTAATGCATATAGAGTGACAAATGATTCAGGATATCAATGTTTGGAATTATTTCAATGCTTGGAATTGTTTCACTTAGATACGTGTGGCCAGTGCTTAGCTAGATGTAGCTAAGATCCAAGGAAGAATGGACTTCAAAATATTGCTAAAGAAGGAAAGGTTAAATAAAACAGATGATATCTTCTCTCAATTATCACAGGCAGGGATGGAACCATGAGCAATAAGAATCCTAAATAACAGATTATCGAAAGGTCATCTTTGTCTTTGGAGCATATAATGTAATTTCTTTTGTAGCACATCTTCTTCCTGCTATGTAACTGAACAGGCAATTTTGTTTTCATTTCTGGAGAATGATCAGTTTAAGGTGAAGGACTCAGGGGCACATGTGGTTCCCCAGCAGTTGGGCTCACAGTCCCAGCCACAGGGGAGGGTCCAAATGAAGATAATCAGGAACTAGTGCATATAACTGCATTTACAGAAGCAAGGAAGTCCCCGGTGGGGCCGTGGGAAAGGCTGCATTATTCAGCATTTTATTTCCTTAACGTGTGTCATACCCTCATTTGTTATATCACCCAAAGCAAATGCACAATATAAGTGCCAAGACAGACGTTCAGACTTCGAACAAGTTTGGTCATAGTGAGAACAAAACAAAAGCAAAAGACAAAGCATGCCTCTGTCTCAAGATTTGTATGAATAGACTGGTCTTCTCTATGAATTAGTATAGCACAGAGGCCAGGGCCTTGAAAAGAGTAAACATTCAATGTATGTATGTTAAAAGAAAGAATGAACGAAACATATTCTCTTTATTGACTTTTAAATTTAGGAGAGGGGAGCCTTGGTGGTGCAGTCAGTTAAGTGTCCAACTCAGTTTTTGCTCAGGTCTTGATCTATGGGTTGTGAGCTCGAGCCCTGCATGGGGCTCCATGCTCAATGCAGAGTCTGCTTAAAGTTTCTCTCTCTCCCTCCGCCTCTCCCACCCTCTCTTTCTCTCTAAAGTAAATAAATAAATTTTAAAACAAATAAACAAATACATTTAGGAGAAAAACTTGGAGACTTGATTTAAAAAAAAAGAAAAACCTACCTGGACAAGTATAGCTTGACTTTCAGTTAGCTTTGTTTTCAATGTACTTTCGTTCTATCTTTTTCCCCAATAATTGATGACAAAACTTTTATAGTATCTTTTCCCCACAGACAACACTTTCATATAAATCTCCTTAAACTGACTCTGTCAGGGACAAATATTATGTGGATAATACTGAGCATAGATATGTCCCAGTCGAGTTTCTCTTTGTTGGTTACTATGGATTCAGGTAATTCAGTGTGGCTGTTTGATAGTGATCCAAGGAAAGTGGCAGAACTGTGAAAATAACAATAAATATTTTTTTTTTTACCAAATGCACTGTGTTCATCAAAGTTCACTTCAAGTTCAAGAAAGTATTTGTGAACAAATTTCATGAATAATTCATTTTGAATTTTGCTATTAGCTGTTAAAATCACAAAATGATTTATGATAAACTAATTTGCTACAACTTAGTATTTTTCCTACTATCCTGCTTCTATTCTAGCCCTGAATTACAACAGTTGTTTTTTTTTTACGATGAGAGCATTTATGTAAGAAAGGCATCATAAAAGTCTACCTCCTACGTTTTCAAAGTATAGGGGCTAGGCAACTTTTCATGCTGTTTCATTTTTCTGATTAACTACTCTTACTGTACTGCCTCCAAATAAATCACCGTTTTTTAGAAATACTTCAGCACTGAAGAACTTGTAACAAGGCATCATTGTGTATACATCATTCATTTAAAAAAATGTTAGGTAGGGGCGCCTGGGTGGCACAGCGGTTAAGCGTCTGCCTTCGGCTCAGGGCTTGATCCCGGCGTTGTGGGATCGAGCCCCACATCAGGCTCCTCCGCTATGAGCCTGCTTCTTCCTCTCCCACTCCCCCTGCTTGTGTTCCCTCTCTCACTGGCTGTCTCTGTCTCTGTCAAATAAATAAATAAATAATCTTAAAAAAATAATAAAAAATAAAAAAATGTTAGGTAGCTCAAAACATCTCCAGAAAGATTGCTTCAAATATATGTGCTGCCGAAGTGAGCACAAGATTGCTTCAAATAATAAATCATTAATAATCCTTTAATAACATTTGGATGTCTAATAGCACATCGTAATACATGTCTAAGCATACGAATGGCTAACAGACACATGAAAAAATGTTCAACATCATTAGCCATCAGGGAAATTCAAATCAAAACCACATTGAGAGACCACCTTACACCAGTTAGAATGGCAAAAATTGACAAGACAGGAAACAACAAATGTCGGAGAGGATGTGGAGAAAGGGGATCCCTCTTACACTGTTGGTGGGATGCAAGTTGGTACAGCCACTTTGGAAAACAGTGTGGAGGTTCCTTAAAAAATTAAAAGTAGTACCCTATGACCCAGCAACTGCACTTCTGGGTATTTACCCCAAAGATACAGACGTAGTGAAGAGAAGGGCCATATGCATCCCAATGTTCATAGCAGTATTGTCCACAATAGCTAAATCGTGGAGGGAGCTGAGATGCCCTTCAGCAGATGATTGGATAAAGAAGATGTGGTCCATATATGCAATGGAATATTTCTCAGCCATCAGAGAGGATGATTACCCAACATTTGCATCAACATGGATGGAACGGGAGGAGATAATGCTAAGATAAATGCTAAGTGAAATAAGTCAAGCAGAGAAAGATGTACGGTTTCACTTATTTGTGGAACATAAGGAATAGCAGGGAGGTCGTTAGGAGAAGGAAGGGAAAAATGAAGGGGGGTGGGGAAACAGAGGGGGAGATGAATCATGAGAGACTACGGACTCTGGGAAACAAACAGGGTTTTAGAGGGTAGGGGGTGGAGGGATGAGTTAGCATGGTGATGGGTATTAAGGGGGGCATGTATTGCATGGAGCACTGGGTGTTATACACAAACAATGAATCACGGAACACTGCATCAAAAACTAATGATGTCCTGTATGGTGACTAACACATCATAATAAAAAATTTTTTAAAAAAAGAATACATGTTGAAGAATCAGACTTAACCAGCAGCGTGACAATGAGGTTACTGTGCCTCTCTGTCCCTCAGATTCTATCTCCATAATATAGAGAAAACAATAATACTCCTTAGTTACTGAGAGTATTGATTGACAGAATGCATTTAAAGCAGTTAGGACATAGTAATTGTTCAGTAAATACAAACCATCACTATTATGATCATTGTGATAATTATTATATACTTTGTAAAACAATTATATTAGCTGCTTACAAGGCTAATATATAAATCACAAAAGTTGTGACACGAGCAGTGCTATAATTATTATTCTAAGTTCTTCTATGTATAAAAAGTTCAAAAGCCCAAATAATAAAATATTTTGAAGTCTTCTGACTAGTGT
The DNA here is from genome assembly GCF_017311325.1 of Ursus maritimus. Classification (NCBI taxonomy): domain Eukaryota; kingdom Metazoa; phylum Chordata; class Mammalia; order Carnivora; family Ursidae; genus Ursus; species Ursus maritimus. Next base: position 29,404,207 of record NW_024424230.1, read on the forward strand.
TTGTACACCTCCATTAATAAACATATATAAAGTGATTGTTATATAAATTACTGAGAAAACTAGATGAGTTTTCTTATGTAACAGAGACCATCACATGTCACTTGAACTTCTAGCAGTTTGCTAACAAGCATCATGATTTTTAAAGAGAACTGCAAGTTCCTTACAACGAGGGTGACCATCTGCTCAGGTTTGCCCAGGGATCCTGGTTTAGTCCTGTTGTGCTGGCTTAATTACTAACAGAAGGCTCTTTCATTCTCAAAAGTATCCTGGCATGGGTGATAAATTATATGCACATCCTTCTTAAGAAAAAGAAACCCCATGAAAGGGCACAGATCATGATAGGAATAAGGGTCCTGTCCTTAAAGGAAGTGGGTGGCAGCAGGCGACATTAAGCCCGTCACTGAACTGCTTCCTTGGGTTTCGGTTTCTCCTGCAGTACATTGGAAGACTCAGTTTCCCTCCCTCCTTTGCTTTTTGAGAGTATCCAATGAAATAAACACGTAACGGGTTTTGAAAAGCAAAATGAGTTCTTTAATGTCCATGCCAATTTTTTAATCTAGTGGCAGAAAAAACAAAGGGGGAGCAGGGAAAAGTAGGGGCAGTAAGGTAGGCAGGTGGGTTATTTTGCCGTTTAGTTTGGGTTATTGTGGGCTGGTTGTCTGGGTCAATGTGATCAGACATGCAAATGTGCAAAAGCCTACTCAGTGGCGTAGTTCACAAGCAATAAATAAGTGGCAGGAGGACATGAGGAATCAGAAAGCCATGGGTTCAGATCCCACAGCTGCCACTTACCAGGTGTGTGGCCTTGAGCAAAACACTTAGACCATCTATGGACCTCATTGTTCTTGTCAGTAGAACGGAACAATAATATTTGCCTTTGCAGAGTCAAGGTGAGGAATTAGGGCAATGTGTACACATTCTCTGACAGAGCACGGTGTTCTGCATGTGGTAGGAACTGAGTAAAGACTGGGGTCTAAAAGTAAGACCCAGAGATTTTAGTTCTTAATAAATACATAGAAAGGTAAGAACTGAGTGTAGTGAATACTGCATTGAGCGAAATGTAAAGCTTTGGGGCCTCAGTTCATTGATTGTTTTTTGAAGATAGAAATTAGCCAAAATCTTAATGAAATCACAGTGTCTAATAGCGTTTTTCCTCACATGTGATGACAGTGAGTTTTGCAGTCTTTGTGACAGGACTCAAGCATAGGACAGAAGGCACTTTTTGCCGACAGCGGCAGAATCCTGATCCTCGGGAGTCGCTCATATTCTAATTTGACAAGAGCTCAGAACTTGGGAGACAGGAGAGACCTTGTTTTCTTTGTGGGTGAGAAGTCCTATAATAATGAACTCACGGGCCTATAGTGAGCCTGATGAAACCAGAATTACAGACTCCGAACTTACTTTTACAGGGAGTGTGTCTCTAGCTTGCTTGGACATGCCGCTAGAGGGGAGAATACAAAAGAAAAAATAACACTGACTTCAGATGTGAGGAAGGAGAACCATTTTTTGGGCTCACCTGTCATAAATCAGGTCATCCTCATTTTCAGTGACTACATGGCGCCCACGTGATGGCTTTCGTTGTCATCACAGCTCTACTGTAGGATGACTCATGGGGAGGCTGCCAGTCCTATAGGAAAAAAATGGAAATTTTCCACTGGGAAATTAGTTGTATCTGAATTCAGATGAAAATATCAGAATGACGGACATTTTCTTAATATCTGGTCACCTGGCCGCCAAATTTTCATAATGAGTTAAAAATACATTAATTATATTGCATCCAATAAACCCTTTCTTATTTCTCAGTTCAATCTTTGCCTGCCCCCTTCCCCCTGCCCCAAAGAGGAACGAAACGAAAAAAAAACAAAGCAAATCCACACACATACCAGTTGTCTTTCCTCCAGCATTCCCTGATGGATGGTCCTGAGTGGGTTTTACAAACCCCTGTGACGTTGTTTTGTTGTTAGTGGTAGTGTTTTTCTTTTGTTTTGTTGGTTCTTCATTTGAAAAATTAAAAGATCGAATTAGGTGGTTTATAAGGCTCTCTGTTTCTATAAATAATCTGGATACCGTTTGGAACAACATTTATAAAGCCACTGAACAGTACTCTTTCTCTTTTCAGATGAAACAAATTATCTTTAGTCTTTGCCTGAGAGAGAGAGAGAGAGAGAGAGAGAGAGAGAGAGAACTCAGCATCCAAGCAGAATCTACTGGGTCTGACTGTGTTCTGCTCTGTCACTGGAATGACATTTCATTGCAGAGTACTCCTGCAGTACAACCAGGGCACAGCCTTTAAATTGACCATGTCCCCTGGTCTACTCTGCTGAGCTATGCACGGGTCCCTTCTGGTTCAAACACAGACTGATACAGCTCAGATGGAAGGGAGGCAGTTGCAGAGAAACAAATCAGAAGAATAATTCAGAAAGGAAATCTGAGATGTTTCTTCTAGCTCTCCTGGATCCAGAGCTCCATTGCCAAGGCCTGTAATATCTGGAGGAGCAGGAGTCTGGGCTGCCCTTCACTCTTCTCCTTGGTTTGTCTCAACTCTGTATCCATATGCTATTCCCCACCTCCTCCTGGAGGAAGTCAGGAAGTGAATGCTAGGGAGTTGTGGAGCCAGCAATATTTAGCATGCGTACAGTCCAAGGATCAATGCGGTTTAAAGGAATTTACAGACTCTTTGAGGAGGTTGGGCTTATCCATAACAATAGATTGTAGCATTTCTGGAATTCAGAGGTCATAGATTTAAAGAGGTTGCGGTGATCAGGAAAGGTGGGGAGGTAGCTCTGTGTGGAAGGCAGACTCGTGGAAGGAAAGGAGCAGGCCCTTCCAGTCAGCCTGGCACACAGGGCCTGAGGCGAGTGTCCCTGGCATACACACAGGTCCAGCAGAGGTCTGGCTCCCCACATGGAGGGCTCAGGTTCGTGCAGAAGTGGAGCTGTGGTTACAGGAATGAGATGGGGACAGACTATGGAGAGATTTGAGATATCAGCCAAGGAAATGCTAATTAGCAAAGTAGGTATTCACAACACAAAATAAGTATTCCCAGTCATAACTTAAAGAGTGGGAAGCTTACCTGTCCATGACATGCAGTTTTCTGGGGTTGAGGATAAGACGGGGCCTAGACAGGGAAAGACGCTCCTTTATCGGCATCCCTCTAGCAAGAAATGTCTTTGGAGGAAACAGAGAATGTCTGTTGGAAAATACAAATGTTTTAGTAAGTACTAGGGTTTGATGGCAATATTAGGCTGGATTTGTTGGTGAGAAGTAAATATCTAGGTAACTTTTGCCTCACCTTACACAGAAAACAGAAACATAATGCCATTTTTAATAAAATTCAGTGTCCTGGGAAAAACGCTATATACTGTGTGCTCTGGACATTATTGTTTCAGTCTAGTAAGGACTACCTAGGTAAATGCACGCCGACTTTGTGTAGGCTGTAGATCTAGACAGGCTGAGAGCATAGGAGACACAGTAGCTGTCAGAGCAAAAAGGACTTATTATGTTGCTCATGTTACAGTTTAAATCCAGAGATGGTACATGAATCATCACAGCCATAAAGCTAGTTAGTGTTCAATACTGGACTAGAACTTGAGTCTCCTGACAATGCATTATTCTCACGAAAATGTAATAGAGATAAAACAGATAGGATCTCCAGTTACAAAGGGCCAGACTTAAACTCAACATGAAGAAGTATTTCCCTGGGATAGAAGCTCTCCAACTACAAAATGTCACAGAGGGAAGTGTTCAAGGAGATGCTTCAGCTGTCCGGTCAGGGAGATGAGCAAAGAATTTTTGCCCCAACTGTGAGTTTGCCCTCGATGCTATTACTACTGATAGACTGCTACTTTGGGGGTCTGATTCTATCATACACATGTACTATGCACAAGCGGAGTTTTGCGTACCCCGTAGCTACCTATAGAAAGCTCTCTTATGGTTCACTCCCCCGACCTCTTCATCCCCTACCTGAGCTTGGTCTGGGAGGGTTTGTGAAGAAACAGAGAGTATAGGTCACAGCAGTATTTGACTGAAGATTTTGGAAATGAGCCTCTTAAAGAGAAACAGCTAAGTCTTTGACATTGTTGTCTCAGGACAAAACAAGCCCTCTGGGTCTTAACTGTGATGTCCTGGAAGGGCGGAAATCACCCAGGCTGATGGCAGGAGGAAGGACTGCTCCGTGGGTAACAATGCAGCTCTAGGGGCAGACGCCCCTCAAGACCAGGCTCTGAAATTCATATGTGCGACCGCAGCAACTGAGTTCATTGCTCTGGGGCTCTGTTTCCTCTTCTGTAAGATGAGGTTAGTGTGTGTACCTGCTTCATTGCTATTAGGACTAAACAAATGAATTAATGATGTGAAGTACTGACGCATATTTCGTGTTCATTAAGTATTAGCTGCTATCATATTCATGATGGTTGTCATTCCTATGGTTCCCCCCCTTTTTTGGCATGAAATAAACCAGTTTCCGTTTTTAATACTTGACATATCCATGGTTTACATGCAAAAAATATGTTACAAGAATTTAATATTTCACTGTTATGGAATATATGTGGGTCTGTGTGTATGGGTTTATGGGTTTGCCTGTGGTTAAAATTTTCATGGAGGCCATTTTAAGGACTGCTTTGTATATGATAACAAGATTTTAAGTATGGAAATGTAATGTATTGGTGACTGTCCGTTATGCCCACTTCCTCTGACATTTTAGAAATGAACTTTAGAGCCAGTGCAAAGAGTTGTGGACTCCTTGTCAAGGAGCAGGATTCAAACCAGATTACGAGGCATGCAACTTGGAGAAGATATTTTCATAATCCTGAGCCTACTCTTCCTTTGGAAAATGAGGGTAACACAAATTTATTGATGCGATGAGGGGGTTATGAGAGACAAATGAGAAATAAAGGTAAGCTTATTTCAAAAATTGAAGCACTCAAGACTTCACAATATGGAGGCAGACAGACACCGGGCTTTGAACCTGGGTTTTTCTCTGGCTCTGCTCTTCACGAAGAACTGACCACAGACTTCAGTGCCCGCCCTTGCTAAGTAAGCAGCCTTGGTTTGTCCCAGAGAATTGAGGAGAGGATTAAAATAAACACTGTTGGTAAAGAATGGAAAATGCCTGGCAAGTATTAAGGACCGAAGTTGTTAAAATAATTTCTATTATGACTCAAGAGGGGGGAAAAAGGTGATAAAAACCCAGCTGAGCCTCCACACGATGTCTAGAAGCTCAGCGAGTTGCTCGGAGTTTCAGCAAGACAGAGTGAGAGTCTACAGTGAAAACCGACTTCCCTGAGGATTTAATTCAAGCCCCATCCATTGTGGTTCCAGGAGTCTTCCCTGCCTTCCTCGGAATCAGAATCGTGGTGCAGAGACATCCCTCACATAGCTGCAAGGCTTGTTCCTTTATCTCCTGTAGGGCTTTAATCAAATGTTACTTTCTCTAGGAGACTGCCCCTGGCAACTGCCCCATCCCCAACCCCTGCATATACTTTAGGTGTCTTCTTGGCACTTACCATAGCCAACAGAATTCATGTTACACCTTTTGTTTTCCTATTGTCTACTTATCACTCTCTGGGGCAGGAATTTTTTTTTTTTTTTTAAATTCTGTTCACTGCTGCTGTATCCCAGCCTTCACACATAGTAGATGCTCAAGAAATACGTGTTGACTGAAAAAAAAATATATATCAATTTCAGGGAAAGAAGTTTATAACTGTGCATCTTTAGTAGAGGGACATTTCATAAACACTGAAGGAACCACAGAAATCAGTCAACACATTTTGGGGATTGCCCTGTTTTTGCCAATACCCTATGTTTCTAGGTTTCACTCCTATTTTAAGCTCTTTAGTAGGAAGAAATAATATATTCTCAGAATTCAAATAGTGTAAAGTAAGTACCCCATTATAAAGCGGAGGAAATTGAATAGAACTTAGATATTATCACAAAAAAGGACCCTTTCTAGGAATGCCAACAACACTCTAAAACCAGGCCTGTGTGTTACTGTCCTTCATCTCAGCTTGTTTCTATTGAATTAGCTCCCCATGTTAAAATGATAAAAAATGATACTTGGTATTGCAGGATTTTGCAAATATCCTTTTATTCACTAAAGCCAGAAAGGAAATGAGCTTTGGATTCATACAAAATTCAATCATCTTCAAAAAGCCCATTTTTCTCCCCTTTCCTTTTTGTCTAGTGCAGCTTGAAAAGAAGCTAGGGCATTTCTGCTCATTTGATGAGGCTGACAGAGTTCTTAGACAAAACGGAAGGGGGGCAGAATGAACCTTTGTGCCAAGATGCAAAATGGCTGCAATTTTGAATGATGGGTGCAACTACCATTCCAATTATGATTGAATTATGCTGAAAATAATATGCATGTATATTTAGGCTGAGAAACAAGTAACATATTTAAGCAAAGTCCACAGGACCTACATGTTTTAAATTGTATGCCTTAAGACAGAATTCAATTTAATTTTCTACAAAAGGCCAATCTGTAAAAGAAATATAAAATATGTATATATTGAGTATACTCAGGACTGGCTATATCTAAGCTTCTGACAGTTTCTGAACTAATTAAACATTAACATTTACAAAGGAGTCAATTTCTTGTCAAGAAATTCATTCATGGACATGCAAAAGAAGAACATGCCAGCAAACTTCTGTTACTATACTCTCTGTTCATAGTCTTTCATGAGAGGACAAACTAGTATTTTTTTTTTTTATTTTTTATTTTTATTTTTTGCTTGTACCATACAAGGATTGGTGTGAAAGAATGGATTTTTTTTTTATTGGTAATCATGGGCATATTAGAAATAAAAGAGGCAGAGCTATTTTTTTAAAAAAGATTTTATTTATTTATTTGAAAGAGAGAGAGAGCACAAGTGGGGGGAAGGGCAGAAGGAGAGGTAGAAGCAGACTTCCTGCTGAGCAGGGAGCCCCATGTGGGGCTCAATCCCAGGACCCTGAGATCATCACCTAAGCCAAAGACGAAGGGAGACACTTAACTAACTAAGCCACCCAGGTGCCCCAAGGCAGAGCTATTTATATAAAAAGTAAATATATATATATTTGGCTTTAAACAACAACCACAAAACTAAGAATGATAAACAATTTAAGACACAATTTGGTACTATGTCTTTAAAAAGGAACTTAAGACACAAAACAAATAGGGAGAATGCACCATCTGGATGGAATCCTCATTCAGACCAATGATCTATGAAGGATATCTCATGAATTATTGGGGAAATTTTGAATGGGGTCTGAATTTTAGAAAAAAATCTACATTAATCAAGTGGAAATATGGAAATTATTAGCTGAAAAGGAAAGTTATGAGACAGTATACACAATGTGATCTCATTTTGGCTTAAAAATACATAAACAAGTTGGTGTAAGATTTACTGGGTCCACCAGGACTGACACGAAGCAAAGGGATGCCAGACTGTCATCTGTCTGGGGAGATGGAGACACTAAATTCTCCCAAGTACCCCCCTTCCCCCTTTCTCCTCAGACAGCTGGAATATGGCCCTACTGGACAGTCCAGTTGCACTTCTAGTTAGAAACAACAGTTTACCTGGAGGTCACTTTTAAAAATCAGGTGCTTCTGGTATCTGTTGAAACACACCAAAAGGATGTGTGGGTGGCAAAGTGCAGAGAGAAGAGGGAACTGGGGTACCTAACAGGCCTTGAGGAGAGGGACCCAGCTTTATTTTCCTTACTCCCCACAGCAGCAGACTCCTAGCAGGCTTAGCAAATGTTAAATGAAAGAATAAGCTGATGCAAACAGAGTTCCTTCCATTTTCCCCCCATCAGTGTCAATTCCATTAAGAGATTAACTTAGTTACTACCTTGCAAGATACACGAAGTTGCAAGAAGCCTGAGCAAATGAGATTTCAAATAAGCAGATGCAATGTAGAACTGAGATTTTTTTTTTAAAGGGATCGATTTGTGCAAGAAACCAGGATGGGGGAAGATCCCCAGTGTCCTGGGACCAAAAACTAGAGCAGCAATCCATCCTAGCTGCTTGGCTGGAGTTGATGACTAGCTTTTTAATGGATTGTTTTGTTTTTCACTGTAATATTAGGATTGTAATTTCCTGAGGATTCGAAGGGCTTCTTTCCATTTATCTCGAAGAGTGACATTTTATTTCCTTTGTGCAATTCTGTATAGTCAAAGAACTATACAGCTCAAAAGAACTCTTAGCCCTAAATGACTGACTGAATTTTTAACTCTGCCAACAATCTTAGGAGCAGACTGAGCTGGAAAAAGATTTAGACAATAGATTCCACCTCTGGAACTTTCTTGGTGAACTGCACAGGAATATAAATACCCACAATTAGAGCACCTAGAGGTATGAAGGAATATTCTGAAAACTGACAGTTCCTTTGGCAATCATCTGATTCAAGGGAGACTAAGTTTGTGAACCAAAAAAAGAACAGGTTCCACCAACCTGTCGGGTTTTAAGTCCTAGACACATCTGACAGTCCGGGAAGCCCATAGAGCTCCCCTCAGAGCAATGCTTTCAAACACAGAAAGTAAAGGACATGGAATCACAAAAGAAGCCAATTATATTGAAATTCACTTATCACAGTATTAATAAATGTGATACGGTAATATAAATGCTTGTCTAATAGCACATCACATGAGATCAATCAGAAGGGAAAAAACTGGCGTAATTTCAAAGTAGTAATGATCATCAGCTACGTCTTGAGAAAGCTGTACAATTTACAGATGATTTGAGAATAACTGTTGTTTCTCTTGGTGACAAAGTCACAGGTACTGTTCATAGTACTCCAGCTGGTCAGTTATATTCATAATGGAAGGAAACGCCAACTGTCAATAAGAGGTTAGTCAAAAATAAAGATACTCTCTTTTTGACCCATTCAAATTCACCGACCTCCTTAAATGAGAACTTGTCATTTAGTTGTATTTACGTTGGCCTCTCTGGGGATACTACTATATGTTAGAGTTAAAAACAAAACCTGAGACTCTAATAATTCAGAATTATCAAAGAAAAGCCTGACTCCAAGGCAGTTTTGAAGGAAAGGATCTTGAGGAATTTTAAAGATATTTACTTTCAAATTTCAGAGGAACTGAGCCACTCCAGTGAGCCTCTGGATTAGAAATTCTCATTCTTCACAGATGCGATGGAATAAATCTCCATGATTTCTATCGTTCACATGGAGGAATCCAGAAAATGACAGGGAAAAATAAACATTTCTCTATGAAGTAATAAAAGTCACAGGAAAGCTACTATTCTTACGTGTTTCTATGCTAGGTTGTTTCAGAGGCACATTTTATACATGTGTAACAAGAAAAGGTTAATTACCAGCTCCTTTACAGGGATAAGGGGTGATAAAACTGGTTGTATATGGAAAATAAGCTGATAAATATAGAGCTGGCTTAGAACTGCAGGAAGCATGTGCACTGTTACAGCAATACCCAAATCTATGGGCAGACATTTAACTGACTGGATTACTGTTGTATTTCTCCCAGGCATCACCGTTCTATAAAAGGGTTGCCCTGGTAATTTTCAACTGAATATACTCATTGTGTTGGAGAAATTCATTACATAATAGCTGATGCACTTAATGAACACTGTGGTAAACAGGCAAATCGTGTTTTCATATAAATAGCAAGATCAATAAACCTGCTTCTCCTTTCCCCTGCTGCATGCACTTTGGTTAAAAATACACCCCGTGTGACCTGACAACAAACGTGCTTTTTTGGCCAGACCATATTTTTCTTTCTAAAATGGCACATTTTGTTGGTGTCTAGCACAGACCGTGGCACTCAGGGACTCATTGTAGTTTTACTGAGTTGAACCCAAATCATCACTCTTTTAATTGTATTCTGCACGGATATGAAGGGAGAATTTAGAGACGCAAAGCAGGATTTGCCTTTTGAAATATTTCTAGGCGAAGAAAGAGACATTGTGCTTATAGCTTTCCTTTGCATTCTTGAGCTTTCAGATCCTGGTGAAGTGATTGTAATCTATTGATTATCAATTTCTGCTACCTCAAATTGTCTATTTGACAGCGCAGCATTATGCCTGCTTAAATATAGCCTTGGGAAATTATTTCCCAAAGAAAACTTTTTTTTTTTCTTCAGAGAAAACTTCTAAAGGGAATAAGTACTCTCCTTATTTTCCAGGAATGTACCACATTGCTATAAACATTCTTTCTCTGTCTAATCATCTAGCTCCTATTTTTTAATGTTACTCTGTTTACAAGACTTTGTTCTAGCTGCAGGGACCTATGGAATTAACATTGTAGAAGATACAAATATATATTTACATATGCTTATATATAAGCTCATACATATATAAGCGTAAGTGTATAAATATACTTATTCATATGTAATGAAGGTAATGGGAAGTGCCATGACAAATATAAGACAAGAAACGAGGGGTAGAGAGTCATGGAAAGGCTATTATCCTATTGTGTTCAAATGTGTCCTCTCTGAGGCTGTGTCACCTTGGGCAGAGAACAGAAGGAAATGACTGGGGAAATATGTATGAGTATCTGGGGAAAGAATCCTCCAGAAAAAGGCCCATTAAAGTATAAGGTCGCAGAGTTAGCAGGGGGCAGATCAGGAAGGCCATGAAGCTCTTGGTGAGGATTTTAGCTTTTATATTAAGTGTAATGAGAAGGCATTGGGGGATTTTGAGCAGAAGATATTACATGATTTATATTTCCAAGTATCACTCAAATTGTTCCATGAACAATAGACTTAGGTGGGCAAGGACAAAAGCAGGAAGGCTGCTTAGATGGTGGAGACAAGTTGAATCCAGCTGGGATTAAAGAGGAGGTGAGATAACTGGTTGCATTTCCAAGTTAACAGAAATAACACTAAGGAGTATCTAGAACAAGCTGAATTTAGGGAAAGTTTCAAAGTTACATAATCATGCAGCTTGGCACCAACACGAATCAAAGCTTCCGGTCTTCCTCCTTGAATCTCTCACTTTTCTCTTTTGAACTTTCAAAATAGGAGCTATAGTCACATTAATCAGTTACTACCTTACCCATTGTAATACCTCTTATATTCCAAAATTCTACTGAAGCCACTTTCACAAATGTCATCTCATAATTGCCAAACCAAATGATGACTTTTTCGTGGCTTCCCAAATGCAGTTATACAATTGACCACTGCTTTCTTCTGCAGCCTCTTGACTACCATGACGCTATGCAGCCTGGTTCTCCATGAATCTCTCTGATCTCTGTCTCACTCACAGGCTCTATCTTCTAACAAGAAAATAAATATGAAACACGAATGCTGGTGCTCCCCAGTGTTCTGCCATTGCCTGTAGCTCCTCCTACTACACATTTTCCCAGCAAAATGTGGGGATGTATTTCCCATACAATCAAGGGGTTACAGGTGGATTCCATGGAGTCAGATTTCCTGAGCTTCAGTCTGAGCACCAACCCTCCCTACCTGGATGACCTTGGGCCAATTCACTTTTTGACACCAATCCTTAATTTACTCCTCTGTAAAATGGACATTTTCTTAGTGCCTACTCTGTGGGTTTGTTGTGAGTCATAGATGAAATAATTCATTTAAAGGACTTTGGAAAGAGTCCAACCCTTCCTGTAATCACTCAGTAAGTTGTATCTCTCACAAAATTGTTCAACTATTAACTTGTTGCATCTTAAAACTGCATTTCCAGGCCATACCATTTTAGGCTTGTCTATTCGTCTGCCAGTAGAGTCTTTAATTGGGTATACCAGAGGCCCTATACTCTCAACATATCAAAAACTAAATTCATTATATTTCTCATTGTACTTTCATTCTTACTTGATAGGTATCTCTAAGCTGGAAAACCAGTATATCCTTGATTTTCTTCTTTCTGTCACTCCCTATATAAAGTCAGTATCCTACTGATTTTACCTTTTAAATATAATTTTAATTCTTCTATTATCCATCTCTACCACCAATATTCTAGCCCAAGGGATTCATCATCACTGCGAGTTATATTACAGGAGTCCGCTGTCTACCCTCTTTATTCTTTTCCCCAGAGTTATCTTACTGAAAGACCCAGTCAACTGTGTCATCCCTTGGTTTCCATGCCCCACTAGCTCTCATGGCCTAAAGACAAAGCACCTTGGGGCCAGTTGACTACAGGTGGCTGTCTACATTTCCAGTTTCATTCTCTAACATCTCCTGCCTCAGACTTTTCCCTTTGGCAGTGTTTTAGAGGAACGTGTATTCATGCTGTTCTTCCTTCTTTAAATGCTCCCACCCCTGTGTCTACAGGTACACAAATGCTCAAACTCAAACACGGTTTCAATTCACTATGAAACACTTAGGCTAATCATTTAATTTCCCCCTGCCTCAAAGCTGGGTTAAATGGCACTTCTCTGCCAAGCTCTCTACCATCGCATCTCTGTATTTTATTACTCTTATATGTCAAGAGGACTATTTCCTCAACTAGACCATGAGCTTTATGGCAGAACCAGGTATTCATCTTTGTTTCTTTAGCACCTAACACCTAGGCAGAATCGTGGGGCTTAGCTAAATGTTAGTTGACAGAATACTTCAATGAACGAGTTATTTCAAAAGGTCCCTGGTGTCTCTTAAGATGAAATTCTCTGAAATATTTCTTCTAAAGTGCCAATTTGATTGTACTTTTAAACTCTAATGGGTCTACATTGACTATAAAACAGTGCCTCTTACACTGGGGTTTACAGATCTTTACTATCAGGGTATGGAATTTCTCTATGGATTTTCTTTTTAATTGCATGAATTCATTTAAATACCCATTTATAAATCAATATAAGCATATTCTGGATCATTCTGGATGGCCATTTTGTAATTCAGACCTGCCACTTGGTTTCAGTGCATGTGCCTACATTTTAATAGGATGATGATGCATGAAGTGTTCACTTCGTTGCCACTCAGATTTAGTCCACCTGGAATCTGTATCCCTCATACCATCAGAATACTTTTTTTTTTTTTTTTGGAGATCCACAAGGTTTTAAACTTGAGAAATATTGCTATGAGTTAAAAATCTACTTACACTATAAGCTCTCTATGGATCTGAACATAATTTTATAGTCTAAACATAAATGCTACTCACTAAACTATGTGAGTAGCTTCTTTGCTTTTCCTCAACTCCATGCTCTGGACTAGGCCATTATCTACACCTATGAAAGATTTTTCCACCTGCCATTTCTGCCTCTTTTTGCTCATTTTCTCACTCAAATGCTCTGTTCTCTATAATACTGTCCATTACCTAGTTCTACTTTCTGTTCCCCTTTTTTGTTGCTTACCACACAATTCCTAATGGCATCTTTATGTCTCTAGTATTTTCCATTTTTTAAGCCATAGGTTGGGCGGGTGGGAATAGAAGAGTTACTCATTTGCATGAATAAAGAAAATAAACCACTTTGATTACTGTTAAAGGACCTGTCTGTACCAGTGGTTGAAGATGTTTGCCCTATATCCCAGAAAGTTGTACTGATTAGCATTAACTGAAGGAAAGCATAGAAAAATAAAAGCAAAACCAGAAATGTATCCATTTAAAATGAAATAAGTTGCCATCCTGTGATTTATTATACATGCTTAGGAAAGGTAAAAATGGGGGAGGACAGAGCTCACGATGAAGAAACTCTCTAACACCTAATACCTCTCCATAAAATAAATCTATTTGAATTTTTATTGTGAAACTTAGAGAATACAAAAATTTTGGTGAAATTGTAGCTAGAGTGACATGTGGCCAGTTAGCTCATTAAGCATTAGAATTTGGTGTTCTGATTTCTAGAAGAGGATCCTTATTGGGACCATTGTTATTTCAGAACTTCATTATAAAAGACATTTCTGTTAAAGTACATCTTATGAACACAGAAAAAAAATTGCTTCAGAAATCATATTGCTCTGGTGTTCCTTAAATGTTTTATGGAGATCTGCCTGGCATCTACTGATCCCAAGTACTGTGTTCTGTCTGAAATTACATCTCTTTATTTAATTCCCGTGTTATCCTGAGGAAATGTGCATAGATTAGGAACAGGATGTAAAAGGAGATTGCTCCCCTCCAAAATGTATATCACTTAGGGGTACTACAGTTAGGGGAATAAGCTATTCACCCATAATAAATGCACTGAACGCTCTTCAGAAAAGGCCATGCATTGCTCTAACTTCGAAACCAATGCTTAACAAATGTTTTTATTAGTTTATTATATATTCTGGTGTGTGACTTTATGGTGAATTGGGATTTCTGGAGTTGGGAAGATTCCAGCATTACTCTGACTTAGTCTATTTTCCTTCAACAAAATTTAAAATTGGATTCTACTCATTTCTGTCCTGAAATCTGTGACCACCTTATGAGGGCCTCCATCCATTAATACTCTTTATTGATTGAATGTTAGGGAAGTCATGAAATCTTATGTCTGCATCCATCCAGTACTGCTGCTGCTTAGCTTATGTGTCCCTAACCAAATCTCTTTGCTATTCTGGACCTAAGTGTGTGTATATTTATATTTATATTTATATTTATATTTATATTTATATTTATATTTATAAAACTGGTTGAAGTTTTAAGATGCTTTTCATTCTAAGACACTGGAATTCTGTACTGAGGACTTGGCACCTGGGTGAGGCCTCACTCCTTCCTGTGATTTCCATGAATTGCAACTCCCAGCTCTTTTGGGCCCCTAATGGACATTTCCATCATCATTCCCATGGCCCACTTTTCATCTGTAGCCTAAGATGCCTAGTTGTCTGTTTAGTAAGAAAACGGAAGAAGTCTGTAATCCTTGATTTTGAGAAAAAATGTTTTAGTCCTATTTTCTTAATTTTCTAAGCTGTCATTGAAGAATTGTATTATTTTCATTTTCATATTGACAGAAAAATCTATACCCTAAAGAGAGGAAAATAACTTTGAATCAACATTGAACTTTAAAGCCTTTGGATTGGATTCTTGATTGGAGCATATTACTAAAAGAGGGAGCCATAAAACTTCTCCAATGAAGTTTAAAATCAATTTCAAAAAAAAAAAAAAAAGAGGTAAAATAAGTGACTTTTATCAACTGTGCCAGTGGCTTCGAGTTAACAGTGTCCCCATTTCTTACAGAAATGGGAAGTTCTTGGTTGGGTCTTGTGTTTAATTCCTGCATATAAACCAGAGGTTGGCTACTTCTTCAACCCCAAGGATCACCCACAGAGCCAAGCAAGTCAGTCCATATTGGTCAACACTTCTCAAGCTGAAGGTATAGACTCTGTGCTTTTAATGGCTGGTTGGGAATAAAAGTTCCAGATGCACATATGGTGACTCTTATTTTAAACCACCCTCTTTTCCAATAGATTGATTGTACAATATAATGATTTTATACTAAAACTTATAAAACATATTATCTCTTTTTTACTCAAACCTAATATTTACTGAAAAACAATTTATTTTTTATTTTTATTTTTTTGAAAAACAATTTAAAAGAAAGGCATGATTCCAGCCATAGTGTAATCTTTATAGTTTTACTTAAAACTGCTGTTTTGTGACTTAAGCTTCTTGCTCTTGCTATTACCCTCAGAGTAGACCTGTAACTGCTGCCGGGACCATCTCTTTAGTATGTCCTTAGCGTCAGTGTGTCCCCATCCTTTCCTTTTTAAAAATAAGTGTCTATTTTTTTTCTTAATAAAGTTCATTTATCTTGGCTGCCACATACTCTCTAAGTTATCCACATTCTACTCGACTTAGGAAAACGTCATCTAATCAGTGCTTTATATGCCACTCTGAATGCCTATTTGCATGTCAGAATTGCTTTTTCTTTTCATGCACTGAGATGATACTGCACCACTAATACATAGTCATTCCACTCTGTCAAGTAAGATGAATATTTATCAAAAGTGTATTAACTTTTTTCAGTATTGTTCTAGAAAGTTGAAGCTGTTGGAGAGGATATAGAAACTAATGATCTTAGTGTTGTGGAGCTTGCCGGTTCTCATGGGGACAAAGGGTGGCTTATCAAATCTCTGGGAGTATTATGCAATTTGAAAATGCATATTCAATATTATAATCCAATTTTGTTTTCAATAGAATATCAGGATTCATAATTCCCATATTATAACTGCAAAAAGTAGGGCTCAGCAAAACCTCTTCGGTCACTGAGGATTGTAGCTGATACTCTAGTGTATTAGAGATACATAGAAGATATAGAAGGAAAGGGAATGTGATAGTCTTATTTGTAATTGGCCGTGTTGAGGAATTTCCTCTTCTTTTTAAAAGTCAAATTCAATTAATTAAGGTATAGTGTATACTTAGTTTCAGAGGTAGAGTTCAGTGATTCATTAGTAGTATATAACACCCAGTGCTCATTATATCACGTACCCTCCTTAATGCCCACCACCCAGTTACCTCCTCCCCTTCACCCTCCCCTCCAGCAAACCTCAGTTTGTTCCTATGATTAAGAGTCTCTTATGGTTTGTCTCCCTCTTTGATTTCATCTTGTTTTATTTTTCCCTCCCTTTCCCTATACTCCTCTGTTTTGTTACTTAAATCCCACATATGAGTGAAATCATGTGATAACTGTCTTTCTCTGATTGACTTATTTCGTTTAACATAAGACTCTCTAGTTTCATCCCCGTTGTTACGAATGGCAAGATTTCTTTTTTGATGGCTGCGTAATATTCCATTGTACATATATACCACATCTTATTTATCCATTCATCTGTTGATGGACATCTGGGCTCTTTCCATAGTTTGGCTATTGTGGACATTGCTGCTATAAACATTGGGGTGCAGGTGCCCCTTTGGATCACTACATTTGTATCTTCAGGGTAAATACCTAGTAATGCAATTGATGAATCATAAGGTAACTCTATTTTTAACTTTCTGAGGAAACCCTATACTCTTTTCCAGAGTGGCCGTACCAGCTTGCAGAGGAATTTCCTCTTCTATGTGTTGAAATACAATGTATATATTCACTCTCAACTTTCCTGGAGGGATATTGAGAAAGTTTCCACAATATATTATGCAGCAAAATTATTTTTAATTTTTATCAACCCATAATGATAATAAATAACAAATATAACCATAACCTTATAATAATTTTTTATCCAACCATATCCCCAATATCTTAATAGCAATTTGTATAAAACATTTAAGGCATGTTACCTTCCCTGCAGCATACAGGACCCTAACAAAAGAGTCTGGTCTCCTATGCTTATTATTTTTCTGTCACAGACAAGAAAGTCCTGAATCTTCTGTGAATAAGTTTATATATGGAATAAAATAATTTGAGAGTTCAAAAAGTTTGAGAAACAGCAGTGTATTTTGTGGAATATTCTTTCACATGAGTCTAATTAATAGAGTTGCAAAGTTATTATTAAGAAAAAACAATAAATTAAGGCAAAATGTCTCAGGGAGTCAGGAAATAATTTATCATAAAATGGTTGTGAGTACTGATTTTGGAATCTGGCAAATCAGAAGTCAAATTCTGTCTCAGTCATTTATCTGTTATGTGATGTTGTGCTGGTTACAGTATCTTGGGTCCTCATTTTCCTCATATATGAAGTGAGGGTTATAATGTCTGGTCACAGGGATTGCTATAATAATTTAAATGAGTGTGTGGTTACCATGTGGCATACAGTATGCTATGCTCAACTATTTAGTTGCTATAATAATGATTTAGAAAGTCCTAGGCATTTGTTCTCTACCATGCTTGTCCGTAGCCCATGTGAGGAATAAAGATATTATCCTCACATTGGAGTGGTGTGGACACTCGGTTTTACATAAAGATGGAGCTGAATAAGGCCTGATTCTGACTGACAATCTAACATGAGATTCTTCTCTTACCATACACAAGAGACATTCTGTGATCATTTTTTAGTTCATTTGCTTAATTTCTGCTGAATTACCTTGGGTGCATTTTATCCAATTAATATACGACCATATTTTTAAAGCTCCCATGTTTATTAATCCTTTCCTCCATGGGGTTAGTGTCATTGGCATCAGCCAAATTATTGGATCTGGCTTTGATAGTGGAAGCTGTACCATATACCCTCCAGAATAGCGCTGAGGGATTGCCATTTCTCTCAGAGCCTCTCCGGATCCCTTTGCCAACTACTTGGGCACTCAAGTACAAGCACAATATTAGCTGCTGGATTATTTTGGCATCATTAGAACTATATTGTGGGATTTGGAATCAAGTGCCTCATCGAAAGTGATTAGTGGCATTCAGCATCCTCCCTGACTGGGGAGTTGTATCAGTCAAAGGAGTAAATGTGTTTGTGAATACAGCATCCAATAAGGGGGATAATATTGGACAGGCTATCAGGGTATCAGACTTGATTCTCATCTGTTTTTCTTTGCTACCTTGGGCAATTCACTTATTCTCTATGAACCCTGATTTCAGATTCAGGGAGTTGGAATGCTGTTCTCTGCATTCTCCAGCTCTAAAATTCTATTCTCTGAAAAGTACCTCTCAATACTTGCTTTCAAATGACTTATTTATTTAAAACTCTATGTTGTCATAGATAAAATTCAGTTATCAAAGGGAATAAAGACTGTGCCTTAAGCCTAACCGTCCCTGATGCAAACAACTTAGAACTTACCTCAGAGGCAGATGACCCAGTTTATTTCCCATATGGTGTAAATATCTAAATCCCTGGACCTACTTTAGGGCATTTCTTAAAATCAGAGATTGTCCAGAGCCAGCCAGTCAATTAATCTATAAACATGTTAAAAGCTAAGGGAAGGGGGGAAAAGCAGGACACAGTGCCATCTCCTCCCTGGGATAAAAGACAAAGGTATGTGTCGTTCCCATCACCATAAGAAGCTCACAGTATAGCCGAGAGACATGTCTCGTGGCAATAGAGCAATTCAAGCTAGTAAGTAGTGTAAGCAATTTGAGTCCAATAAGTTTTTACAGAAGTTCAGAAAGGGTTGGAATAGCTGTGTATCAGGTATTAAAAATTGAAATGATTTAGGTAAGAGGAGAAGACAGTGGACTCACTTAATTCTGTTTATCTTCTTATTTCTAACCCAGTGATGCTTTCTTAGTTAGATTTCAGATGTTTAAATCCTGATATGGCTCAAGCTTGAACTAGTCCCAAATCCTTGTAATTTGGTGGCATGACTCAAAATGAGACTAACACCGTGCTTATGTTGAATGGCTACTGTGAATATGAACATGAGTAGACTCTTCACATGCTACATGTTTGATCTTGGGTAATTCACATAAAGTTTTTGAAACTCACTATCAACAGCTATAAAATGGGGGAATAATCTTACCCACATCATAGTGCCATTAGGAGGATAAATGAGATGATGCATATGAAATCCGAACGAGACAGGTTTGCACATTGTATGTGCTCAATAAATACTAGCGATTATTCTTATTATCTTAAAAAAATTTCATGGCATCCTTCATTGGAAAAATATAGAGGATTTTTTATTCCCTCATTCCTCAAGCCTATAGCCCCTGCGAAAGCTGTCCTTGGTGTGAGGTCAGTAGGGATGGGAAACCATGTTGAAAATTGGGGGCAAGAGATTTCCGAGGAGCAGAAGACAGGAAACAGTGTTAGTTAGCGACTCAAGACTGTTGTATATTTAAAATGAAAGAGCATCTTTTATAAACTGATTTTCAACGACAGTGTGATTCTTAAGTGTGTGTCCTGCACACTCACACAAACACAGACACGTCACATATTTTTAGTGTAATTGAGCAGTGCATTCACACTTCAATGTCCATACAAATCACCCAGGGATCTTGTTAAAATGTGATCTAATCCAGTACGTCTGGGGTGTAGCCTTATGTCTGCATTTCTAACAAGGTCCCTGAAGAATCCAAAGTCGAACCACTGTTTGAATAGCAAGGTAATGTAGAATCTTAATTTCTGAATTCAGAGCTGAGCCTTTCATGTTGGCCACATATTTGACTCCTTCTTGTGTAGATCCAAAGGTAATTTTTGGGTCACTGTATATTCAAGTAGTTACTTTTATTTAATATGTATATTCACATATATATGAATGCCTCAATGTGACTGTAAACAAAGTTACAGCCACACTGTGATTCTAAACCATCTAGCATGGCAGTGAAGTACTTGGCTTCTAAGCCACTGCCCACTTCATTTTTTTTTTTCATTTTAATTACCACTTTTACTTAGACATAATAAACTGACCAGATGCCATGCTAAAAAGAAAATCTTCCCGATACAGTTCCAATTAGCTTTGTTTGTTCATTGTGTGTTGCTTCCTCTCATAGAGATCCAGAAAGTCCAATATTGTATTGTGTGTTGCCCAGCAGGACACACCAAAATCCTCCTAAGGATATTTGGCTTCTGATCTAATTTTAATTTCTTGGCCAAAGCCATTTGCTGCAGCTGGCCCTGCTTTAGATGATATACAAAAAAGTGTCGATCCTTTGGAGGTTAGCTCCATTGCTAGAGAAAATACCAACATCTGCTGCTCCATGATTGTTTGATGTTCTTGGATGGAGTGTGGCAAACTGAAGGATGCTATCACCAAATCTTAAACCCAAACTAAAATGCCTTTTGCTTTTCGTGCTAACTAAATATTGAGACCATTGCGAGGGAAGGGTTTAATGCACACACACATGGTGAATCCCCACCAAGAGCCATTCAAAATGATCCATGCTTAATACTCCCATATCCTTTATATTACTAAGAATGTGTTGAAACATGAGATTCATAAATGCCTAACTTTAATAGAGGCTTGCCCTGTTTCAGTGCGAGGTAATATCAAGAAAGTGTGTGGTGCTATTTGGAAAGAAAATCCTGGAGATGAGGTTGACAGGTTTATGGCACTGGCCTTGTCTTATTTGCAGTAACTCATTTTATATATAGTGCTTCACATTGGGGAAGCCAAGGGCTAGAGCCTTCTGTGATTTAACTGAAACAATAAGTAAGATCGTGGTATCAAAGAAGGCAGAAAATAGGTCTGCTGATTAGAACAATATATTAGCAGCAAGAAGAGGCAAAAAAATAAAAATCAGGATACAACAAATGTGAATAAGCATTTCATTCTGTTAGTGATGTTTCCTGTCTTAATAAATGGATAACACAATGTACTATATCCAGAAATAGTCTTCACTGGCACCCCACATTTATATAACACTCTGGGATGGTTAAACTTGCTTATCTAACTTACATCATAAGAACAAGAACAAAGAACTTTCTTTGTTGCTTGCTTGTTTTCCTCTTTCTTCCTGAACTCAGACCATGGAAAAGCAAAACTCCATGCATATATTTAAATGAAAGTTTCTTTTGTATTTGGTTTATTTAGTATGGGAAGGCAAGAGTAAGGAAAGAGGGAGTTGGCTTTGTTTGCTGAAGGTAACTCAAAGATTGTGAACAGTTTTGTTCAGTGAAAAGCCATTGTGCTGGTCATTCCTTCTGGCGAGGCCTGGGGGACCTGTGATGGCAGAGGTCCTTACTGATGCCCAGAGCCATTTGAATGTGTTCAGTGCCTACAAGCCATCTTCTGAGACTCCACGGGGTTTGATTCCCAAGCAGAGGGATTCAGAAATCCAAATTCTTTACTACCTTCCTGACTTATTTCTTCAATATGTTCAAACTGTAATAAAACGGCTGTCAAGTGCCAACTCCTTGATTCGTAAGTGCTACCGCTTACACTGTCCCCTAGTGGTCATTTCTCAACCTAAAATATAATGGGGGATTGAGTTGCCTTTAAACCACGGCTTCTGTAAGTACGTATTTCCCTGGGAGAAAACAGCCCTGGGAAGCTTCCCAATAATCTTTTGCAATAAATGTTTATTACGTTTGATGACAGTGTCTGCACAGTCTTGGGAGGAATATTACTTTTGTTGGTTTTCACAGTCAGCGTGCTGGGGTATCGATGGGTTTTGCGGCGATGGCTTAGCTTTCCCGAGAGCTCGAGTCATCCTTTAGCATCGTGGACTTTGTCTTTACCAGGAACTTTTGAAAGTGTAAATACTACTTGTACCATTCAGTATATCATCGTGCAAGACATTTCCGGTCAGCTCGGGCTTCGGTAGGTGTGATCCTAACGACCAGTTATTGAACACTCGCTGTGAGCAGATGCAGACAGGTTATTGAGAATGACCTCATATAATTCTGACTTTTGCAAACAGGACGGGACTCTGCTTCTGCATGAGCATACATCAAGGAAGCCAACTCAATTCAGAGAACAGCTGAGGGCTAAGTACAGAATTCACCTAATCGGAATCGATTGTTGAGGTTGATATCGCTAAGCCATAACCTTTGAAGACCTGTTTGCCAACACCTGCAGTATCTGCCTGCCTCATTTGTTATCCTCCTCTGCACAAATATCCTAGCTTGGTAAACCCATTGTTTCCCATAGTTTGAACTTCTATATTCCTTTGTATGCAAATTCTTCCCTCTGAGGCCAACAGCATGCACAAAACCTCAAAATCAGCCCGAGCCCCTATTACGAGACAATGTCATCTATTCTGCGTGAGAACTGGATTTTCACTTTCTGCTCTATTTTAAATTACATCATTTTCCTCAGACACAAGGAGGAACCGTTTTTTGTCTGTAACTTTAAGGAGTTACTAAGGGAAATACCAAAAAAAAAAAAAAAAAAAAAAAGAGCATCCTCCCTGTTGTGGATAAGGTTGCGTCTATTACTTAATCGTTTTTGATTCTTTTCTGGAGAACTTGAAGAACATCATGTTCTGACTTTGAGGTAGATACACTTGAAGTTGAGAGACCGACCTAACTGATCTGCTTCTAATTCAACCTCTGACACAGAGTTGTCAAGACCCATATAATTTCTGTCTTGGTTTCTTAGCGCCATTTCATCATCGTTTTCGTCATCAGGCATCCATCAAACTCTACCAGAGGACATGGCCCTGATGAGGCCCCACACAGAGGGAATTATGCTGCTCGCCCAGCTTTTCTCCATAAGGAGAAGATGTCTATCTCTTTCTATTTTTTGAGTTTATTTGCATGAACAATCGAGAAGCTATCCTAATTTATCAGGCTGCCCCTTTCTCATAAACATGGCGTCATTGTAGTTCAGAAAGCACAGTAAATGCACCATCAGAATCAGCTGGAGAAATTTTTACAGTAACAACTATATCCGCCCCTGGCTGATTCCACAGGTCTGGAGGGGTACCCATGAACTGATGCATTTAACAGCAACCAAGGTGAATTCAGTGCACAGCGAGATTTAATAACCAGAGAGTAGATGAAAAATATCAGCAGATCGAAAGCCACAAATAACACCATGGGAGCGTCTCTACAGGATCAAGATCTTCTTTGTTTTTCAGATTTAAAAACAAACTTTTATGAGTGCACCATGGGATTAATAAATCCTGAGTCTAATACACTCTAATCAAATTTTTTTATAAAATAAAGAGTAATTTAAGAACCAGAATAGCTAATTTACAATAAGAGTTATTCTTTTTCAGATGACCAGAAACAGATTTCTATTATTCCAGGAAGCCCTTCTATTATCAAGATACCAAGCAAACAGAAGAGGAAAGCAAACAGTTTTTAAAAATTGAAACAGAGTATAAGAAATTGGAGAGGGCTGTGGAAAATTTTATCCAAATTATTCTAAGAGTCTGTCTTCCTAATGATTAAAATACTCATTTTCCAGATACCATTTATATCTCCTTGGACATTATTGGAGCCCTGGCATGTGATTACTCTTCAATTAATTTTCTTTTTTTTTTATTATGTTCAGTTAGCCACCATATAGTACATCATTCGTTTTTGATGTAGTGTTCGATGATTCAATAGGTGTGTATAACACCCAGTGTTCATCACAACATGTGCCCTCCTTAATACCCACCAGCCGGCTACCCCATCTCCCCACCCCTGCCCCGAAATCCTCTGTTTGTTTCCCAGAGTCCATAGTCTCTCATGGTTTGTCTCCCTCTCTGATTTCTCCCCAGTTTTCCCTCCCTTCCCCTGTGGTCTTCTGTGCTATTCTTTATATTCCAAGTATGAGTGAAACCATATGATATTCAATTAATTTTCTTGATTCCATATGGACGCCCCCCCTTTTTTTTTGTTACAGATGGTCCTTGACTTATGATGGTCTGACTTATGATTTTTTGACTTTACAGTGTACCAAAGTGATTCTCGTTCAGTAGCAACTGTCCTTCGAATTTTGAATTTGGATCTTTTCCTGAGCTAGTGATACTGGGCACAGGCAGTGGTGAACCCCAGCTCCTAGGGAGTCAGGCAATTGCAAGGGTAAACAATATATACAATTATAACCATTCTGTACCCACACAACCATTCTGTTTTTTCACTTTCAGTATAGTACTTAATAAATTACATGAGATAGTCAGCAATTTCCTTATAAAATAGGCTTTGTATTAGATGATTTTGCCCAACTGCAGGCTAATATAAGTGTTCTGAGCACTTTTAAGGTAGGCTAGGCTAAACTATGATGGTTAGTAGGTCAGGTATATTAAATACATTTTCAATTTATCTTTACAACTTCAACTTACAATGGGTTATCAGACTGTAATACCATTGCAGGTTGAGGAAGATCTGTGTACCTTTTGTTTTTTGTTTTTTTTTCTTAACACGTTACTTGACATCATCCAATTTAGCTCCCAGGAGTTACAGATTAGCCTTCTTTCTGAGATACAGCAATCTTTTTAATCTTATTTGTAACACATTTATAAATTGCCTCAAAGGGACACTCTTGGATCTCATCCTGGAATTCTCCGTGTCCTCAGCTGGGTGATGTCATTTTCCTATCTACCGTCAGGTCATCCAGTTTTCTCCAGGGGACATATTTGAATACTGACCCAGCTGCGCACTCTAGCCTTGTCATCCTTGCCATCATGGACAGATATTTAGAGGTAGACTGGCTAGAATTTGGAGGTGGGGACACAGTAAAACTAACTTTCAACAAAGGGCTGACCGAAACTTTTCCTCTCCTGGTACGGAATTGCAAATAGAAAGTTCCACATATCTGATGCATGCCAGGTGGTCTGCTGAGGGCTCTTTTAAATATCAGAGTATCCTAAATGGAGTAATGATAGAAAATGATAGAACAAAGTCCAAAATACATTTAAATTGCTGTATTATAGACAAATATGAGTAAAGCCAGTACCCAGATCCTGAGGTAGATTATATTGATGGTTTCTTCTATGAAATAGGTGTCAGATCCAATGAGGAAATTTCTTCCACAAGCAGCTCCTTTCTATATGGTAGCATAAAACAAGGCTCGATTACTCACAATGGTTTAAACCTCAAATAGTTTAGTACTATACAAATGTATCTGTCAATATTTGGTAACAACCTTTTTTCTCCTCACCGTCTTTCAAAACAGCTAATACATTAAATAATAAAATCAATAAGTATTGAGGCAGTAACTATATGCACAGGACTACTTTTTGATAAAAAGAGAGAGATAAAAAGATTGAATTGCTGTCCCCCTCCCATCCTTCAGTCAAATAATGAAGACAACAACAAATATTATATATCTAGTTACTACTACATGCAAGCTATTAAGCTTCGTCTTTCCCTATCATCCCCTCTAATCCTCAAAACAATTCTATATCCATTTTATACATAAGGACACTTTTGCTGTTTAAAGAAGTTATGGTGGTTTCCCATAGATGCATAATGATGAACAGAGTGATTCAGAGTGTGGGCTCAGACTGCCCGGGATTCAAGTCCAGTTGTGGCTCCCATTCCATGACCTTGGGTAAGTTACCCAACCTCCCAGTGTTTCAGTGTCCTTATGCATAAAGTGAGGGTAATTTTAGTACCACAGCTTAGGGATTTTGCTCACGATACTACCTGTAATAATGTGTGTGAAATCCTTGGCAGAGAACACAGAAGGTATTTAAAAAGTGAATCTACACAGTTAGGGAGCAGCAGCTTTGTTAGTGCCCTGACTTCAAAGCCCACGCCCACTGCATTCTGGCCATGGGTAAGAGGAGCAAGAACACACAGGCAACATTGGATTTAAATCCGGGTCCCCACTGAAAGATGAGTGGGCCTTGGCAAGTTATTTGAACCTCTCTGGGTCTCATTTAATTATCCACAAATACTAATTGTTCTTTTGAGAGTTGAGAAATCATGCAATGTGCCTGCAACTAGCAAGCAAGGTGTAACTTATCTCCTGTTCACTCCTAAAGCCACTTCCCCCACCCTCTCTCTTCTTCATAGGCTATTTGGGGAAACAGATATGAGTAAATGAAGAAAGTGGGAAAGGAGACAGAGAATAAATGCTTAAGGTATTTAAAATGAATCACTGATGATTGGAAGGATCAGGGAAGTTCTCGGAAAATAAGAAAAACTGAGCTAAAAGTTGAGTTTAGACAGAGAAGGAAACAGGCACAAAAGTGGTATGGCTGGAGCCAAACCACAGGTGTGGAGTTCACAGTTTTATGTTCAAGTTCAATCTATCACATTAGGAAGGATTTTTGAACATCAAACCAGAGAGTTTGGAATTGATTCAATATGCAATGAGAGTTTAACATGGGGGATTATATGTTATATCCCCTGGATGATTCAGAAAGTGTTCGGAAATATTATCATCTGTTTTCAAATTAGATTTTATATTGTATGAATCACCATGGACATTATAATAGAAACAAATAAGCCCAATTAATAAATCACTCCTATACAGAGCTCTTCATTCTTTATGCCATCCTAATTAAATGTCTTAGAGCATCCATATTTTTGTCATGATTTAGGTTCATATCTTTTTCACATACATCAATGGTACCATTTAACTTTTTAATTATATATGTAATAAAAGTTAATACAATAATTAAAGGTTGACATAGTAAGAAGGAAAAAGGACTTGATTTTTATTTATTAGCTATTGTTGAACAGAAGGACAATGGCAGCAAAAGGAGAAAAAGCTTAGGATGAATTCATGCTAGAAGCATCATCATTCAGGAGGCTATTGTCTGGCAATACTTGGTTTGTAAAACTTTGGTAGAGCCCCAAGTCCCCTGTCGGTTTCTAAGTCATACAGGATATGAGCAGTCTTGTGATCATCCAAAATGCCTCATAGAAAGAGAAGGAAAGAGTGGGAAGCAAACAAAGGAAGTTCAAAGGAAGCTCTAATTTGAAAAAGTACCAATTTCATCTCAGTAAAGGTGACTGAGGGGTATCCTAAAATACGTTAAAGACTTAAAAATTGAATTTCTTTTACATTTCTAAGTTCCTATTTAGTGGATTAGTTATTAGACAAGTCTCATATCCCTTTGAGTTAATGAACTACTTCAAAGCAAGAGCAATACATATAACAAAAACTTACACGATATTTGTTAAATTATTCATATTTAGACTAGTGACTAGCATATAATTAACACTAAAATTTTTCTCTTAGTTATGGTTTTTTTTGGTAAATTGAGTTATAATATTATTTGAAAAGACATTTCAGGGATCATCTGATTTCCAGACTCATGTCCAATTTTTTGATGGCTGTCTTCCATTATAAATGCAAAGGAACCTTAAACTGAAACTATCCTCTACGGAAATTCATCCTCCTTTTTGAACTTTTTCCACTCCTATGACCTCCCAGGAAAGGGTATCACCCCATCCACCCAGAAAAATAAACCTCTTTCACATCTCATAAATTTAATCAGTCTCTAATTCCAGCAGATTATCTTCTGTAATATTTATCAATTCCATCCCTCCCTTCCCACCTCTGCTGCTGGAGTCTTGTGTCAAGCCTTCATTTTTTCTTACCTAGCTTTCCCACAGCAGTTTCCTAACAGGTATCCCTGTACCCAATAAGGCCACTTCATATCTATTTTTTCATTTTTGCTCTGGGTTTTATTTTCAATATGCAATTCTGAGTATGTCACTTCCCTCTAAAAAAATCATTTCGTGATTACCCATTGCTTTCTAATGTTTAGCATGGCATAATGGGCCCTTGGTAATATGATCTTGGCTTCTCTCTCTATTCTCCATCTGGCCCTTCCACACCCTGGGCTCTATCTATAATGAATTACTAGAAATTCCTAAATGTTGCATGTCGTCTGAGCCTTTGGGACTCTTGAGCATGCTGTTTCCTTTGCCTGGAAGTCTCCACTAGTCCCACTCTATGCACATTATTAACACGTATTCCTATTCAAGATTCAGGGCTACCCCCTCCCATTCAGAAAAATACTCACCTCTGAGATTAGATTGTATTTCTCTCCTCTTCACCTAAATAAGAACCTGTGATTAACTATCATAACATTTTAGTGTCCTGTACTCTACTCTGAGTTCCTTGATGACAGGGTTTACGTATTTCAACTCTGTGTCCCAAAACTTAACAGTGTCTAAGCGTAGTGCAATTGTTAAATAAAAGTACAGAAGAATGAAAATTAGTAATATATCTAGGATGGCCCTTGTGGATTAGCACTAAGGAAATTGAACTGGAGCTGTTACTGTGATTTGTCTGTATTAACTTAATGAGCTAGCATTAGCCATTGTGAGAACTCAGCTCTCATGACACCATTGCTCAATGATCTTTCTATCAAACCCTGGACAAATTCCAGGTAGTTCTTACTGTGTCATTGTTTATAAAGGGAAGTACAGCCTGTCTTTGAGATTTCACATGCCAGTGTTCAATCTCATCATGAATATTAATGCTGGTTTGCTGGTTATTTCTTCATAATTCACCTAACTTTTGCTTCAGAGAGTTAGATGCTATGTTTGTAGTGTGCAATTTATATACCAAAAAGAGCAAATAACAGAAAACCACCCTAACCAAGTAAGCAGGGTGCATATTCTGGGCACAAAAAATTCTTTTCATTTTAGTGTAACATGGTCGAAACAATTTTAGAAACCAGTACATTGATTATATTCTCTTCTCCACTAACTCATTAATTCAACAAAAAAATAAATGAACAACTGGCATTCCCAGGATAATACAAGGACTATCAAACATAGTGTACTCATAAAAGCAAAACACCAGTTGATTGAAATGTTATATTTCAAGCAGATGGGATAGCATCGTATGAACATATGTGAGCCATGGTTTACAAAAACATCATATTCTAGCCAATTTGACCCTGAGACCACAATGCAATATTGGAAAAGAGAAATCATATAAATCATTCCAAATAAAAGAGTTCTAAAAATCGTGACAAATAATGGTCACTGAGGGCTTAGAATTGCCCACTCACTAGTTTAAGTTCTTTTTATGTATTACTTACTTTTTTTATGACAACCCATTATACATATTATTATTAACCCCACTTTACAAATGAGACAACTGAGAGACAAAAGAAAGTATTTCCTGACTCTCTCAAAGACACAAACATGTAAGTATCTGAGTCAAAACTCGAATCCAGAAAATGTCTTAATCCTCCAATACTTCTTTCCTTAACTATTTCACCAGACTGACAGTTGAGTGTAATCTTACAACCTAAACATCCATCTCTTTGAATTATTGGTTTCAAAAATTTTGATGTATTCATTTATTATCAGTGGCAAATCAGGCACCAGTCTTTACTGAATACCTACTACATTTAGTATCATGTTTGATAATGGATAATACCAATATGGTTACAAAAGAAAAACAGGATCCTTGTCTCTGATCGCACTCAGTTAGCTCTGAATCTAACTTGACTTCTAGTGGAAGATGACACTAATGTAATACAATGGTAGTTAAAATAACTGACTTAGAAGTCAGAAAATCTCTCGGTTTCATGGTTCAAGCCCCAGTACAACACACTGTGGGAAGGCCAGATCCTTTGGTGATTCCAAAGGTGAATTAGATTTCCCTGGGTCAAGCTCCATCAACAGCCACTTCACTGGTCTCACATGCTTCCAGTTTCGCTGTCAATTCCTAAGGCTGCCACCATCCCTAGCTGGCCAGCTTCCACCCCATGGCCCAGTGTTCTGTGTGTAACATAGTTTCAGTAAACAAAAGGAACAACAGAATGGAATTTCAACACAAAGCAAAAACAAACTTCAAATTTAACATCTGTCATTAAATTGCCTCAAATTTTCTAGCCATAACCCACTGTAGTGTTTCACCCTGGCATGTCCCTTCTCTCTAGGAGAAATCATAAAAATCATTCCAGAAGCAGACTTTTAAAACAAATCTTGGTATATAATAAGCTCCTGGCTTTAGACTTTGTCATAGTAGTTTCTTCCTTTTTTCTTCACATTTCACTTTTCTTCTCACATAAACTCCTCACTTCCCATTTCATAAATAAAATATATTTATTTAAATGGTTACTTTCTCAGGGTGCCTGGATGGCTCAGTTGGTTAAGCATTAGACTCTTGATTTCAGTTCAGGTCATGATCTCAGGCTTGTGAGATCCAGTCCCATGTCAGGCTCTGTGGTGGGTGTGGAGCCTGCTTGGGATTCTCTCTCCTTCTCCCATAGCTCCCCCTCACACTCCCCATCTCTCTCCCTCTCTAAATAAATAAATAAATGCTTATTTTCTCTTTATGTTTTTTCTAGAAATGTTAAAAATGTTTCTAAAGAAAAACTCAAGCATTACATTAAAATATAAATTAGAAATTTAGTTTTTGGTTGGGTTTTGTTGTTGGTTTTTTTTTTTTTTGGAAACATCACCAAAATTTTAATTTTAGCTATCCTGAGGGAAGAGTAGAGGGAGCACTCTTATAGAAATATACTAAAACTTTATTTATTAGACCAAGCATTTATTTTTAATTCCATAATTTGATATTACATGCGTTTGCGGTAGTGGTGAAGTCTACTTCTGGCAGCAGCTTCTGGGAAGAAAGTAAGATAGGAATGGGGAGAAACAGGCGTCTGTGGGAAGACAGACAAAGAGAGGGGAAAAGGAAAGATGAAAATGAGAAAGGAAAACACATCAGCACAATAGCCATGAATAGATGACATAGAGACACAAGCAAGAGAAGGTAGAAAAAAGGAAATGAGAAAGAAGAAAAACAGAGATCTGGAGTTATCGTTAGGTATCCTGACCAGGCAGGCTTCCCTATTGTTTTATCTTTAATTATAGGCTTTTAAAATGTTATTACTTGATGTATGAATAATCATAGTTCTTCTCACCAGCCTTTATTTAACGGGCACGGGTTTTACTCCAGATCTGTGGTACTCAACCATTTTGGTCTTAAAATCATTTCATTCACTTGACAGTTATTGCGGACCCCAAAAAACTTTTGAGTATATGGGTTATTTCTATTGCTATGTACCATATTATAAAGTAAAATTTTATAAAACTGAATCAATTAAACACTTATAATAATATTAATTTAAAAATATATTGCAAGAAAACAACATTTTATTTTATTTTATTTTTTTAAAGATTTTATTTATTTATTTGACAGAGAGAGAGACAGCCAGTGAGAGCGGGAACACAAGCAGGGGGAGTGGGAGAGGAAGAAGCAGGCTCTTAGCGGAGGAGCCTGATGTGGGGCTCGATCCCAGAACGCCGGGATCACGCCCTGAGCCGAAGGCAGCCGCTTAATGACTGAGCCACCCAGGGACCCCAAGAAAAAAACATTTTAAAAAATATTTTATTTATTTATTTGATAGAGAGAGAGCACAGAAGGAGAGTGAAAGGGAGAATCAGACTCCCTTCTGAGCAGAGAGTCCAATGTGGGGCTGAGATCATGGCCCGAGCTGGTCAGACACTTAACCAACTGAGTCACGCAGGTGCCCTAAGAAATAACATTTTATATCTGCATTTTCCAAAACAACAAAAGAATTTGAGAAGAATGACATGATTTTATGTATTTTAAAATCTCTGAAGATATCTAGCTGAAAAGACTGTTGGAGTCACCTGTCTGCTTCTCTGTTCAATACACTGCTGTATATTGTTTTGGTTGTTTATGAAAAAAATCCAGTTTCATACAGATCTGAAGGCGGAAGACATAGAACTCCATTAACCCTTGTGAAAAGCCTCTCAGATCCTCAGAGCTATTTGACTGCATTCTGAGAACCGCTGTCCTAGACAGAATGAGCACGATTCAGTTCTGTAAATGTGGACAGAGCCAGCACCTGTCTGTCCACCCACGCTGCGCTTTCAGTCTCCGGGTGGCCCAGACCCTGCCCCATCCGCTGTTGGAAAGCCCCTGAGGAAGCCCGGTTGCAGGCAGACTTCGTTCCAGAGTTGTGCTGGGGTGGAAGCATGTTTGTCATGGAGGCTGGATGAGTGCTGAATCCAGCCAGCGGATTTGTTCATGTCACCGTAACAAATCCAGTGTAAAGGACCAACTGGCAATATGTTGAGATTTAATAATGCAGTCACAATCTGCCCTAAACCGTGCATCCCCCTTAAATTTTATCTGGAGTCATAATTATGTAGACCTAATCCTAACCTCCATGTCATTTTCCATTTGAACAGATGTTGTACCAGGTCCAGCTCATTCTATGCTTTTGTAACTGTAAAATTGATTATTCTAGCTAAAATATAAGACTTTTGCATTAATCTGTTACTTTTCAGATTTCTGGCTTTGTTCCATCATTCCATTCTGTCAGGATTGCCCTAACCCTTCCTTCTGATACCTGGTCTGTTAGCCTTTACTTTTAGATTTATGTCATTTCATATATGTTGCAAAAAGAAGCATAAAGTTTAAAATACTGTATAAACCAAAAAATGTCCTTAAAAGTATATAGCATTATATGTTTAAAAAAAAGTGTAGTGTTATAAAGGTTATTACAGGAATGCCTGGGTGGCTCCGTCAGTTAGGCATCTGCCTTTGGCTCAAGTCATGATCTCAGGGTCCTGGAACTGAGCCTGCATTGGGCTCCCTGCTCAGTGGGGAGTCTGCTTGTCCCTCTGCCCCTCTCCCTGCTCATGTGCTCTCTCTTCTCTCTCTCTCAAATAAATAGACAAAATCTTAAAAAAATTAAGGTTATTACAATTTTTAGCGTGGATGATCTGGGTGAGGCCACAGAAAAAGTGTGCCTTTTACTCAGGGGACCACCCATCTTTACTTTCCAGAGCTTTTCTCTGTCTGAAGAGTCTATTGTGCCATGAAGGACTATAAAAACTGATAGAAACTAAAGATCTTTTAAGAAGAGAGTCCTGGAATCCAGAATCATTTAAGGCATTAGAAGGGAACTTGCAGTTAGGAAGAAGGGAGCTGTAATGGGGCAGGAGAAAATAATCCATGCACGCCAACGTCCTTCTGGTCAAGTAAGCAGCTGACGAGCATGGAGAGGAAAAATCCCTTCCTCTAGCCATCTTAGGTTCTTAAGCTGGGGCCCCATAAGTTGGACTGACAACAGAGTCACAAGAGAAAGTGTACAAATTTATTTCAGTTTTACATGACCCTGGAGTCTTCATAAGAAAATGAAGACCTGAAGAGGTGGGTAAGCCTAATTATGTTTGCAGGTTTGAGGAAGAGTGGAAAGTTATAAAAAATGCGATAGGACAAAAGGGTATGACCTAAGGGTAGTAAAGGGGGTGGGGGGATACCCAAGGCCAGTTTGTTCTACTTCTCTCTGCATCCCTCCTTCTTCAGAGATAGGACGCTCTTTTCCTCCAAGTATAGGAGGCCAGCCTTCACATGAAGGTCCTAGGACCTGCTTCATGGGAGACTGAGAATCTTTCCTACAACTACTGTTGCTCAGATTCCTTCACTTTAAAATAGTCAATATGCCAACATGCCATATTTTGGGGTAGCATGTCCTGAACTTCACTACTTAGCCTACGACCTTGTCTACAGAGTATTACAAAATTCCTAGAAATAAGATGGAAATTCATCAATAAAAGAAAAATTCTCAGAAAATATGCAAATATTATCGTACTATAAATCACAGGTGTTTTGTGCTTTGGGAATCTTTTTCCAAAGCTATGAAAGAAAAACCTTCAGCCCCAAGACATATGATGTCTATCAGTTACTAACATGATGAAATGCCAGGAAATGCTTTGACTGCAGGATCAAGGCGTCAAGACAGAGTAAATTCTTATTGTAGCAAACGATAAGAATATAAATCCAGATACAGACTAAATACTAATGTCTATTATAACTCCCATGACAAACCAAATACATTCTAATATCTGAGCACTTTAAGACTTTCTGGTTACTATCACCCATTCACATGAATCAGATTCCAATACTTGTCTCCATTAATTATTATACTCTAATAGTAGAGTTAGGGAGAAAGATATATTTACCTATTTGTTGGTACATGTGTGCAGGGCATTTGGTAGTATTTCATTTACCTAAAGTGATGAGGTTTATCCTAAGTGATAAAATACTTGGGAAATGATTGGTGAAAATGTCTATTTTTCTTCTTAGTTTCATTGAGTACAAAATAAACTGTCAGAATAGAGCAAAAAGGAATGACTGGTAATATTGAATTTTAATATCCATCACTTCTTTTTGTGTCCCATCAATCATCCTTGAAAATCAGTCAGTGAAGATAAATAGAATTTTTAATGTCCTGGAAAGCACCATTTCTCTCTGTTGGCAGAGAGTTTATGGGGAGAAGAAAAAAAACGGAAGTGAAAGGGAGTACTCCATGGAAGGGGAAACCCTCAGGGAGATGGAGACTGCAAGGGTTGCCTCTCCCATCCATCTCCCTGGCTTAGTGCCATTCCCCCAACCAAATGGTGACCTCTTCTCTCCTCTCCTCTCCTCTCCTCTCCTCTCCTCTCCTCTCCTCTCCTCTCTTCTCCTCTTTTCTCCTCCCCTCCCCGCCCGTCTCCCCTCCCTTCTCCCCTCTGTTCTCTTCTCTTCTTTTCTCTTCAGTAGGCTCCATGTCCATCATGGAGCCCAATGTGGGGCTTGAACTCACGACGCTGAAATCAAGACCTGAGCTGAGATCAAGAGTCAGATGCTCACACAACTGAGCCACCCAGGAGCCCCCAAATGGTGCCATTTTCTAATCTACCACTTAACCTCCAGATCTCATCCCTTCCTTCTCAACCATCCTTATCCTGTATCCACAAATGTGTGGGCACAGGGAAATATACCAGACCTGCAACAAATGTTTTATAACTGAATGAAAAATTACATTCTCAGATTACCTGTCCACATTTGAACCATGATGGTTCTATTCTAAGAAAATAATTATTGGTGGAGAAAATCCAGATCTTGCAGGCATAGGTTTGGCATCTGTCCGGGTTACTGGGTTTCCTGCATCTTTATATAAATACATTGAATTATACTTTTGATTTAGAAGCACTAAACTCCCATTGCTGAATTCCTCTCTCTAAATGTTGACTTTGTAAAAATTTAGAAACTTTAGTAGCCCTAGAGAGAACAGGAAAATCCCATTCATGTTAGGGTTGTATGAATTAGTGAAAAGGAACAGTGGCATCAGAGTGGAGATGATCGCTCCCACCTAATTTCTGAGTCAGTATTCTTTACGGTCTACCCAACAGTTTAAACTCTTCAGTATTAAAAGCCTCAAAGAAGTAAGGAGGAATCTTTGCCAAACTGTAAGGATGTCTTTGCCAAACTCCATAAAGACCCTCTTATATCTCTATTGTTACTACTTCCCTATTACCTTGACTTTAAAGGGATCCTATTATTCCTCTTTGGGAGCATTCCAGGTTGAAAGCCACCTCCTCTCGTTCAAGTACTCAACAGGGTGGCCTGCCCTCCTTGGGGAACACCCTGTGCTGCAGCTTCTCATGACACTTTGACTCCATGAGTTTTAGAAAATGTTTGTACCCGGGAGTGCTGGTAGAAAAATAAGAGAACTATCAACCATTTTCACCTGAGTTTAACTGTAAGTCAGCAGATAATTTTAGACTTATTCACTTATTTATTCATTCAAAAATGTAAGTTTTTCTCACATATCCATGCTATTATTCAGCAAATGGCCCACTCATGAGAGAGCTCACGTTTTCAGTTAAGAGAAAGGAATTAGGGACATCTTGGTGGCTCAGTCGGAAAAGTAACGCTTCTTGATTTCAGTTCAGGTCATGATCTCAGGGTGGGGAGAACAAGCCTTGCATGGAGCTCTGAGCTGTGCATGGGTCTGCTTGAGATTCACTCTCACTCCCTCGCCTTCTGCCCCTCCCCCACCCCTCTCTCTCAAAAAAAAAAAAAAAGAGAGAGAGAGAAAGAGAGAGAGGAATTAATAAGAAGCAATTAGCACAGTAGAAAGTGAGTCCTATGGCCCAACGGACTTTGTTCTGTGATAGATCTGTGACCCTGATCAAGTTAATGCATAGATTTTATTTTTTATTTTTTTAATGATTTTTTATTATATTATGTTAGTCACCATACAGTACATCCCTGGTTTCCGATGTAAGGCTCGATGATTCATTAGTTGTGTATAACACCCAGTGAATGCATAGATTTTAAAACATTTTTGTTACATTATTCCTTAAAGGAGTTTTGAAAGATTAGGTACCCAACTTGTACACTTTCTGTTTTAAGATTTTATCTATTTACTTACGTACTTACTTATTTACTTACTTATTTGGAGTGCAGAGCTGGACACGGGGCTCCATCTTATAACCCTGAGGCCATACCTGAGCCAAAATCAAGAGGTGGATGCTTAACCAGCTAAGCCACCCGGATGCCCTCAACTTGTACACTTTTAGATTATTATCTAAAAATTTCATCCTAAATTGAAATTGTTTTAAAGGATTTAATTCTTAGCTTATTTTAAATAATGATGTTGTAAGTAATGATATATTTCTTATAAATATATCCATTGAGGCATAAAAGACATACTCTTCTTTTAAAAACTACATGAACAAGTTCTCTAATAGTGAAAACTGTGACATCGTTCCTATTCTTCCTGGAAATTATATATACACCAAATTTTTTCCCACATAAACTCATCCTAATGTAATATATCTTTATATTTTAGCAATGATCCTATAATAATTTTACTTTTTCTATAGTAGTAGTTGTCACCATCTAACAGACTATTGATGTATATGCAAATGTGTGCCATTTTTATTTTTGTCTCCCTCTCCAATTCCCCACCTTCTAGAATGTAAGCCCCTAAAGGGCAGGGGTCCATTTTCCTCAATGCTGTGTCGGAAGCACCTAAAGGCATCGTGTGGCACATTATATAAAGCAGTGTCTGGCACATGATAAATATTTTTGAATAGAATAAATGAATGAATATCAGGAAGGGAGCCTAGGGAGTTCTAGAGAGGGGGAATGGGTTTTTATTTAAATTCATTGGTGAGAGAACACCTCCCAAAGGAGGTCACATGTGAATCATAATCCGAGACAGGCAAGCAAGCAGTTATCTGGGCGTAGAGCATTTCAGCAAAAGAAATAGCACCAGCAAAGACTTCTCTGGAAAGGGTCATGGCTGGAAATGTTTAAAAAACCCCGAAGAAGCCAGTATGGCTGGAACAGAATGACTAGATAGAAGACAGAATTAGAATAGAGAAAGCAGAACAGATTCTAAATGGATGAAGAACAAGTGATGGTAGTGAGAACAAGATGAAGAAATAGGTATTGTAGAATGCTTAATCTGGGCGCGTTTTTAAGTTCTTTCCTTCTTCCTCTTATTTTGCAGATAAGAAAAATGACATAGGGAGTTAAGTAATTTTATTAAGGTACCACAACAGACCAAGAGACAAATGGAAGTACAGTCTTAGGGACCAGATTCCCATCATCTTTCCCACTCAACTGACAGGCTTGAATAACCCAAAGGGAAAGCAATGACTTATCAACCTCTATCTCTGTGTAATTAGATTATATCATTCTCCAAAGTTTCAGTTCAGTACTTTTCATAAATATTAAACTCCTTTGGGGGTCGGGGAGCTGAGGAGAGTAATAATAAAGTAGTGTGATTTTATGCAATATTTTAATCTTTTGAAAAATTTGTAGAAAATTACTCCCTTCTTTCTATAAACTTCCTTTTTCATAAGTGTTAGTCTCTGCCTCTGGGCAAATACCACTGACATTCCAACCAAGGTGATATATAATATTGTCAGATTTTTCATGTAGGTAAATTTGATGGTTTAATACTGAATTATGCAAAACAAGAAGCAGTTGATTTAAATTTAACTTTAAAATGAAATAGTAAATTATTGGACTATCTGAATAATAACATGGAAATTTAAATAAAGAATATATGCATGAAAAAGAGGAGTCCAATCAAAATGGGTTTGTTTTTTAAAAAATGATTATATTTAATCTCTCACCACTGGTTTTGTATGAACACTGAAGATGCATTTGCCCATTATTTATTGTATGTATTTAATGAATATTTTATAAAGTCCAGGCAAGCACTATATTTACATAACATATGTTAATGGGATGGCCACTAGAAACGGAAAAGGGTCTTTGATACAAAATCCATCAGGTACTTCCTGATCTGTGGCTCGTTATTAAGTCAATGTCCATTTCAATGGGGGAGAGAGGAGAAGTATCTTGTTTGCTAACAAAGGTCATCCGCTAACTGTAATAATTTTACAAATCAAAAAGATAGAGTCCGCGTCCACCAAATATACTTTATTTCTATCCCTGATTATTTTGATGATGATTACAATGGATGACTCAACTTTTCTGATATTTAAATGTCTTTTCTACCTGTATGCACTCTGCTTTTTGTGTTCATAAAGCCAGTGAAAGACAGACTGACTTAGGAGAAGTGTTCATGTGCATGAGTGTGACAAACCTCCCATCACTATCTCCTGTCCCAGATTTTTCATTATGGCCACAGAGTTGAGCTGAAAAAAACAAAGCAAAACAAAACAACAACAACAAAAACTTTGCCCATCATTTCAGATATACCCCTATCTAGAGAATTAATTTTTAAATCTACAAAATTATACATAGATTCCCACCATATAGATTGCTTCAACTTATAAGAATTTAAACAGGTGGGGTTTTTTTGTAATAATTCCTTGAGCTGAAATTTCAAAAAAACTAACAAACCTCTCTCATTACTGAAAGACTAAATTTTTTTTTTGGTAAACCCTGAAAAACTTTCTGACTCTGTTGATGTAGCAGCTTTTCTCAAGTGTATGGAAAATGTGACATCGCTCCTCTTCAAAATTTTCCAAAATGACTCTTGTTATCTTTTACAGAACAGGAAAGCCACAAAGTAACTCTAGGAGAGTATTTGTGAAATTTATTTCTAGTAATATCTTGTCCTCCTTTCCTATTTCTTCCTGAATATACTGACTATGATTTGTTCATGACTGTCCGGTGGATTTTGTTAATTGATCCAGCAAACTGGGTCACACTCAAGTTTAGGAATTTTGTGTACTACTCCTCAAGGAATACTTAACAAAACAAACAAACAAAAATGCATAGTAAGAAATGGATATCTATGCTGAATATTAGGAATTCTGGAGAGGCAGATTTGAGGTTGGGGTCCTCAGATGCTCTTAAATCAGTTTTTATGGTTGTCTTCTTTTTAAGCAAAAGGCTGATATCTGAGATTTATGGTTATTTGCTAGGACAATATCTCTCAATATTGTGTATATGTGTGTTTAGGAATTTGTATTTTGGGAAGGAGACGTAGACCTTCATTTTGATTAGATACTTAAAAACCAATGAATTCAGATATTATAAAGTCAATACCATAAAATCTCTAAAGACAAAGGAGGAGCTATTATTGAGTTTCTGACAGAATGGCTCTTTGGCAAAACAAAGTAGAATCCCCAGATTTTAAGGATGTAAACCTGTATGTCATAAAATAAATAAAATTTAGTCTCCAGTACAATTGATAGATATTTAGCAGATGACTTATCTCCAACATTGAATTTGACATGTATTTAGGAGAGATTTTTCAAAAATTGTTTGTTTTACATATCATCTCCGCAAAGGGAACTGGCTCTTAGATATCCCATCAGGCATCCACTTTGTAAAACACAAAAGAAACTTTTACAAATCAATCTTTCTAAATTATCTTTTGAAGTTCTGGCACAAAGCTCAGCTGGCTCTCTCTTCTTTGGTTCTGTCTCAGTGGTAGGTCAGAGGATTTGAGAATTGAAGGGCTTTTTCAATTATACAATAAGCAGCAGGTTTCCATGAAAGCACAAACTCCATCATCTAAATATATGCTAGGTATAATTATAAATAAGTGTAAGAAGTAAATATTCGACTGGTTCATTTGTTTCTGAATACTGGTTTTGTGATTCTCAGGTGTTATATCATATATATCTATTAGCTCTTAAAATGCTTATATATTCTTCCTTAAATTTGTTCCAAACTTCTTCACCTTCAGGATTCTTTCCTAGGTTTATAGAAATTAACCTAGCCCCTAGTTATACACAGTGTTTTCTAATGCTGCTTGGGAACTTTGAGGACTATCATGTACTGGCTCCTGGTTGATGAAAAATTTAAATGTGTTGATGGAATAGTATGACATTTGGGTGAAGATATTATTAACATTGTTAAAGAAAAGCAGAGCTGGGCAGTAAAGTGGTAAAAATAGATTTTACTCAGGAAATATTGCAACAGGGGAAAGTGAACTCCCTCAGTCTAGAACTGGGCTCAATTCCAAATACAGGGACAAGTGGGAATGTATAGCCAAGGAACAAGTTGGGGGTCAGTAGATAGAAAATCACTGAAAGGGTAAGGAGGATTCTGGTTGAATAAACTTAATAGGATTCTTGCTGAAGGTAGGCCAAAGTAATCATGGGGGTTGGAGATGAGGAACTTGACCAGATACCAAGGGTGACCATACATCAAGTGTGGAGAATTCTCTCTAAACTGACTTAGTAGGATTCCTGCTAAAACTTGGCAAAGCAGAGATAAGCATGGATGCCTGAAGGTCATGGCCTGGTTTAGAAGGAGGCTTCAGAGGAGCCTGATGAAGGTTTGGTCAAGGAGAGCCTTTGTTAGTATGATAGAAAAATTAAGGAGAAGGTGAAGGCCATGCTGTGGGTGGATAAAGGCATGCTCATGGGTGGAAAGTCCTTCTTTCCGTAAATCTGAGAACACAGCACAGCTATTTGGGCAGTGGTGGAAGTCAAGCCTGAAGAGATATGATGGGCCCAGGAAGGACCACATTACTCTTCATCCTAATAGTTGCTGATATATGAATAATCAGATTTTTTTAAAAAGATGATTCTGGTGTCATTGTGAAAGTTAAGGGAAGGTAAAGGAAATAGCTACAAAGGAATCAATTTTGAGTCTATGGCAATAAGGATTTAAAATATAAGATCCTAAACTAGAGTAATTTCAGAAAGAATAAAGACATATTTGAAAGATATTTTGGAGGTAAATGAAAATTCATGGAGACTAGTTGGAAGATATGAGAGGGGGACTGTCCAAAAACATCTTCAAGACTTTAGCCTAGATGACCGATTATCATAAGACGGGTGATGAGGCTCTTGTCACATAGCGAATAGGTGTGTATCTCTTTGTCTTGAGTAGAGCAGAGAATCTCGTTTTAGTTCTAAAGTTACCAAGTCTGAGCTATCTTTGAAATTTAGTTGATTGACTAGCCACATCAAGTGTTCATGGGAAGGCCAGGCCTCCAACCTCTGTACTCTAGCTGGGAGTAAACCAGCCAGGCAGTAAGAGACAGAGGACAATGCTCTTTTTAAAACACAAGAAAAACATTTTCCAAATTCTCCTTGATATCTACTTAATTAACATGTTGTTTTCAGTTTGTTTACCTGAAATATTCTAAGTCCTAAAGCCCTCACTAAGAAATGTTAATTTGCATTTCAAAAATTTGCCCTAAATTGTCAAATTGAGTAATACTTTCATATGGAGACCTCCTTTGTCAATGCAAAGACAGGAAGTAAACACTATCAAAGTGTAAACAGAAATTCTCTTTCACTGGGTCAGTTTCTGTTTCTTTGCATTTCTCAGCAGGGTTAGACTAGTGCCTTGTACAGGTTTGTTGAATTTAACTGTCTTCCCTGTTTCAAACATTTGCTGAAGCATGAACACATTGTTAAAGGAAACCAGAGCTGGACAGTAAAAAGGTAAAAATAGATTTTATTCGGGAACTATTGCAATAAGGCAAAAGAGAATTCATTATAGAACTGTACTCAACTGTGAATACAGTGAGGAAAAGGGGAGATTTATAGGCAAGGAGTGGGGACAGGCTTTGGGGGATGGAAAATTACCAACAGGAGCCATCAGAAGTAAGGGGATTCTTGCCGAACAGATTTAAAGGATTCTTGCTGAAGGCAGGCCAGGGGGATCCAATGCCAAGGTGGGAGTTTCTCACCGACCTGATTTGGCAGGATTCTTGCTACCACTGGGCTATGTGGGTCTAGCAAGGGCAGAGACCTAGCTCAGGGTTTGGTTGAGAGGAAGACTCAGGAGAGGCTAACTAAAGTTTGATCAGGGAGTCTTTG
Organism: Ursus maritimus; assembly: GCF_017311325.1. NCBI lineage: Eukaryota > Metazoa > Chordata > Mammalia > Carnivora > Ursidae > Ursus > Ursus maritimus. The sequence goes on from NW_024424230.1 coordinate 29,446,270, forward strand.
TCTCTTACACACACACACACACACACACACACACACACACACAGGGAAGGGGGAAAAGGAAGAGAACTACTATGTACAAATTCTTACTCCAAGTTTTGTTGCTTTACTTCAGCATTCCACTTGTCTCCTAATAATGGACATTCATATGAAGAAACCATAATAGAAACATTATAAATGTTTTATAAAATTATTGATTTGAAAAGAATGCGGAGAATTTGGAGGATATACCCCCAAAAAGTAATGAAAATTAATAAAAGGACCTAATAGCATGGGTCAGGCAAAATAAAAGTGGCAAATAATTTTAACTAAAAAGCTGGCTAAGAGTAAAACTCATATAATCATGTACCTTTATAAATAATAGAGACCTCAGAGATTATCTCCTTATTTCAAAGATGAGGAGGGTAAGTCCCAGAATACGTATAGGACCTTGCGTGAAAAGATCTTCCCAACCAATACCAAGTGTTACACCGAAGCAAGCCAAGAAGGATCCTATAGATACTTTATATTCTCTTTATGTCTAGAACCTTCTTATTTTTACAACAATGCAATTTTTATTAAAATACACTGAAAATTTTGACATATTTATTCCAGACAAGTATCTGGCATTATTTTCCTTCTAGATAACATTTTTTCTCCTCTAGAACTTTCTCTATCATTTGGTGGTTCATGTTGCATAATTAAATTAGTCACTCAGAGAAATAAGTCACTAGATCTTATTAAAAGACTGATGAACTACATTGGAGAATAACTAATTGGTGAATCAGTGAATTTTTATTAAATTGAATTTATTTTTTTTCAGCAATGACAATGCAGTTTATTAGTCATCAGTTCCCTGATTATCATGACCCCACTATTGGTAAGTATAAGCCTCTTTTTCTCCTTTAGCCCAAATAAAGAAACTCTGAATAAGTGGCTGACAAATACTGTTGATGTCTATGGAGAATAAGAAATATATTTTACCATGACCCAGTAAACATGCACATAAATATAGAATATATAAGCCACCATAATACAAGCTTCAAGAAACAATATTTGTCCTTACTTCTTGTTGTGCTTTCTCATATTTTCCATTCTACTCTATTTCTTCCTGATAAATGATGGTTGGAATACATTAAGTTGATTTCAGGATCCACTAATGGCTATCTACCTGCGTTTGAAAAGCTCTGCTCTGGATAATATAACTGATGTGATTGTATGTTTATTTGGTCATTTGTTCATTTAGTGTCTGAATCCAGTGTCTGGATCTTCTATTGCAGAATTAGTTAACCATGTTAATGGTGCATTTGGAAAAGACATTAGATATAGATGTAATTTTGTTCACCATTCTCATCTGGTAGATGAGGAAACTAAGATCCAAAGAGTCAAAATATTGTTAGAGCCAAAAATCCAGCCATGTTTCATTCTTCCTATCTGATTTTCTTTTTACTGTATTAAATGCAAAAACACTGCAATTGGGAACAAGTTTCCTTCCTCTGTCAAAGCAGAAAAGATGTCTTTAACACTGTCTTTACTCTTGCAAGGAGCTACTCCAAAGGACCAGTTGGAAATTCCCAGAATCTGCTATAGCACTCTTTGTCTAGAAACAAATTAGCGTTGAGGGAAACACATAGTTCTGGACCCCTCATGGTTGCCTGGTTGCCTGGACTGTGAGAAATTTTGACTATACACCTCATCCCTTACACTCTGTTCCCTTTGTCTGAGTATCTCCTACCATTACTTGCAACGGGTATGATCCCCTAATTCTTATTTTGCTCATCAGGCAATTTTAATTCAATGTTCTCCTGTGCATATAAAATGTTATCCTATATGGAATAGGATATTTGCCTGAGTACTTATGCTGAAATGAGTACAAAATGTCCCACAATTCAGCAAGACTTCTTCATTAGTTGAGCAGATTAGTAAGATTGCAGTGCAAGAAATGTATGCATTGTTAATCAGAAAGCACTTCCTCAAGAAGTTGAGTTTTGTTTCTGAAGAGAGAATAATCACTTTGTAAAGATTTAGAAGCAATCATCTAAATCCATTTTCCAAATATCTTGCTTCTGGAATGCTGGTGACTTTGCATAACCCACTATGAATTACAGAAGAGGAGAAATCTCTAGGGAAAAGCTCTGAATCTTTTATCTTGTTGGAAAATTCAACGGTACAATATATCATTTATGATATCACAAATTCACTCTGTTGTTCATTACTTTTCATCATCGTTTAAGCTTTATATGGGTTTGTGTTTGAAAAACGACCTTAGCTCGCCAGCCTCTCCCACCTAATGGCTTAAATAGGGCATTTTATGTGAATAAATTATAAATGGCTCTTTCAAGAGGAAGAAATGAGAAGAATATGATGACGATTTCTTTAGATTTCCATGAAGTACATCCATCATTTGAAATTAAGCTAACTGGACATTCTGTACTAACAAACAGCTAAAATCGTACCTTTTTCTGGCTATAAATAAAATAGCTTTAGAGGAAGAAGTTTGAAAGTGGAGACACAGAGCACTTTATTATTATCAATTTGATTTTCCCATCATTTCATTTCTTGTCTTCTCTAATGAAAATATTGGTTAATAATTTTCCATTGGTATCCTGTTTGAGGAAGGTAAAAGTCTCAATAATTTATTTTTCATCTGCTCAAGCTATGTAACTATAACTCAGTCTGGCTGATTTAATGACCCCTCAAGAGGAAATTCGTATTACTACATTTTGAAAATCATACAAATTAGAGAAGAATATGCCTCTCGAGGATATTTATTTCACAATTTATATAAGAAATGAGTATTTTTTCAATTCTGTGCAGATTTGTTTGTCATCCTACTGACTGAAGTTTTTGAAGAGTTTTTCTCTGAAATGTTTGAAGGATTTGCATGGTTTTATTTTCTTCCTTATGTTCATCTTACAATTATTTTCCTTTCAAATCTACACCAATTCTGAAAGTTTAGATTCCTTTTATTACTGACAAGAATTAGGGATATCATCTGATACCAATGAATGTCCTACCCAAAGGAGTCATTGCTTTCCTTATTAACTAACATTTTCAATGTCACTAACCAATGGGCCTAGCATCCAATCCACAGAAGATACCTATGAGAGGGTTATCGAAAGGTATTGAATCTACTCTTTCATGAGAAGACCTCACTCAAAAATTAAATTAAGTTCCTTAATTTAATTTAATTAGGTGCCAAATATGGATAAATTGAAGCTTTAATTTAATCTTTAAAATGAGTATCTCCAAGCATTAGACATTAAGTATGGTTTGATTTTTCCATAGTAAAGTAATTATGGAATAATAAGAAGAAACGTTTTGACCAAAGTCCTGATGTTCAACCCTTTGTAATAAACACACATGCTACTTTTTAATTAGCAGTAAATCATTAGAGATAACCATTGCATGTAATTCAATCGGCAAAAAAGGTAAATGCCTACTCTTTGCCAAGCAATCTGCTTGTCCTCTAGAAAGAAAAGATTAATATAGCACAGTTCAAGCTCTTAAGGAATTTTCAACTCAAGAAGAATTCAGACAAATACACAAACATTTATGCTACCTATGATGTCAGTTATTACTGTAAAAAAGAAAGTGCTGGGGGTTTTGAAAGGATGGAGAAGGAGTTCAGTAACACTCTCTTAAAGATACATTCACTGTGATTTTGGATCACAGTTTCCAAATATTTTAAAAGCCCTCCTGGCTTTCCTACTGTCCATTCTAAAATTCAGGATCCTTTAAGGAGACTTTTTAGAAAAGTTTGGATTTCTCAAAGACCTGGGATATTTGAGAAAATGACCTAGGATGGTTTGTTTTGCCATGTCATTTAAATTTTATTGTAACTTGCTCAAAATTAAAAATCTTATTGTATATAATTTAAATTTAATATCAATTAGATATCAAGTTGATTTTTTTTCTGAAATAAAATATGGTGCTCCTTTCCTTAAAACCCACAATGTAAATATCAGGGTCTCATTTGTGGACTGTGTATTTAGTCCAAATTATTTATTGATATCTTTACATGTTGAGAATTGTTTCTGTTCATGCTTTTATTGATAATCAAATGAAGGCAAACATATAAGCGGAAAAAACCAGGTAAATTCACTTGGCAAATTATACAGATGGAAACAAGATATAGTATCAAATAGATTTCTCCAAATAAGACATTTGATACTAGATGGAAAATTCTAAACCATGAAGGATTTGTGCTCCCTCTCAGTTACAGGGTATCATAACTTTGATCAAGTTATATACATAATTAGTAATTATTCCTCACTGTCCTCAAAGACTATTGTTTTGGCCTCCTTTCTCTGCAAGCCTGTAAAATTTTTATCATATATATATTTAGCACCTATTATGTGCCAGGTACCATGGTATACATGGATATATATAGAGAAAAACACAAGCTGTGCTTCCAAAGCACTCCCAGTTAGGTGGAGAAGATAAATCAGCAAACAAGATCATGCAATGAGTTCTTGAGATAGAAAACCACAAGGTGCAGAAGAAGAACAATGTGGGAACATCTCACCTGACCTGCAGGGGCACAAATACATGTAGAGCAACTCTTCTCCATACTGAGTTTTGAAGAGTGCACAGGAGTTAGGCAAGTGAAGAGGAAGAAAGAGTAAATATTCCCAGAAGAACAAAAAAATACAGGCGCCCAAGCAAGACAGTACAAAATGTGACTGAGATGGGGCATGTCTGGAACCAGAAGTCCTAAAGATGAAATAAATGATACAATGTGCAGAGTGGCAAGAGGGAAGTAAAGATTCCTCAGGGGTCAGGTCTTTAAAGACATTGTAGGACTGACTAAAGGTTTAAATATCTACAGTCTGGTACTTTTACCTGAGATAAAAATAAATATTATTGACAGGCCACTGAACTTTTACATGTAGATACCTCCAAGGAAGATAAAATTAAGCATGCCCCAACTTTAGCTAGTAACTCGTTATCCTTAGTAGACTTTTACTTCTTTCAGGATTATTTATCATGGTAAGCCTCTTCATCCACCAGGATCTCATGCCAAAAACCCAGCAGGAATCCTGGATACCTATCTCAGCTTACCTACATTAATCATTCACTGAGCTCTATTGTTGCTACCTCCTAAAAATATCTTGAACCTGAACCCATCTCTCCATAACTTCTGTTGCCTTCTTATTCCAAGCTACACCCCATCTCCAATTTAGACTAGCTCTTCCAGTTGTTTTTTTACACAGAATCCAGAAATATCTTTAAAAACACAAATTTGCTCTTCTTAATAGTTCCCAGTGTTGTTAATTATGATTGGGATGAAGAATAAAATTCTAAGCATAAGACTTGGTCTTGCTACTCTTGCTTACAGACTTGTCACGCTCCATCCCCTTTTGGGCTTCAATCACACCTACCTTATTTTAAATTAACAAACTTCCCAAGCCCCTTTCCACCTTGGAACATTTATGCATATATTTTAACCCTGAATGCTCTTGAGCTCTCCACTCTCCATTTTTGCCTGGGTAAGTCATACATTGGTCAAGTTTCAGCTTAAATATTGCTTCCTCAAGAGAGCCCCCTTTGGTTACCCCAAATAAAATATATTCATTCAGAACCTTGGCTATCACCTTAATATTATTTATCGATATATAATAAAATAACTTTTTAAATTATTTGTTTAATTAAGGTGTCCTAAGGATAGGAACTTCAATATTAATCACTAGTGTTTCCTCAGATGTTAGTTGAATGCCAGACATATAGTAGATGCTCAATAAATATTTGTTGAATAAAAAATGGATGAATGAATACATTTCTAGAAAACGATCAATCACTTTTACATTTTGCTACAGTTAACTTTAGAGTTCTAGGGAGCAATTAGACTAATAATTAGTCAAAAGTGTGTTAGTGTCTTTACTAGGAATTCCCTATGTATGTTAATAGCTATTTCTTGACCTAAAATAGTTACCAGAAGAAAATTTCTTTGAAAAATTAAAAGCGCTATGCTGTTAATTATTATTTCTTCTGTTTTCTCTTTTTATTCCTTCTCCTCTTCTTCTCCATTCACTGTTAATTTTTTAACACATATTTGTTGGGTAGCTACCATGATTTGGGCATTGTACAAGGCATGTGAATGAATGGTGTGCAAAAATAAGCAGCAATGCATTCCTCATTGAGCTTCCCTGCCTAATTTTATTTCATTATCTGTAAGAGTCGATCATATCTCTTTATCCAGAGTCAAATTATCCTTTTTTTCCTCATTGCATTAGGATGACTTGAGGTCATTGTGTAAGTACAGCACACAATTTGATTAGAGGAAACTGGCCTTAAGGACCTATCCAATTGTTTCATTGGATTGCTTTCCTGCAGAAGGAAAACAAATTTAACAACCCAGGAATGAATTATCACTTTATTAATCTACCTGTCCATACATTTATTCTGTTTTCATAGTGTCCAGAAATTCGTATGACCAACAGGTTTCTAACTATACTTACGTATCGTATCTTCAAGGAACACATACTTTTGTAATTGACTCAGCTGTGAATGCTTTTCCTCTCTTATTATTTTAGACCTCCAATTTCACTTACAGGCCATGAATACTGCATAATACACTCATCTGAAAGATTTATATTCTTTCTGAACAATTGGTAAGGACTGTAACAAGCTCTACAAGAAAAGAATAAAATGTCATATAGAGATTTAAGTCTTCCTGAATGATTTAGGAAGTTCAAAAAAACAAGGGCTTCACCTTGGCAGTGAAGTACATTAACGCTAGGGCCAGGTCATCTGTGGACAGCACCATGTCTAATGACTGTGATGGCACCACAGTGTATGAGCATGAAAAATATCGATGTGATTAGACCAGTGTAGGAGAAAGGTACCACATTAAGTATACATTTCTCAGTATCTCTGCTGAAATTCAAAATTCCTAAGCCAAGGATTTTAAAGAAATAGTATGTTTGAATCACACTGAAATGGCCTGCTCAGTGTCTAAAATGTGCACTAATAGAGTCACTTCTTTGTGTCACTAGAAAATCCCTGTTAAAATGTAAATGCTCAGGGGAGATGGTACTGCCAGAACCATTAGGAGTCATTTATACATTAGCATAGATTAATGTGTCCAATTATTCTAGTGAGCAAACCACAAGGCTATGGTCTACAGCGCAGCACTGAAGGGATAGCGTGAGATTTGGAGGGGGGGGGGTATTACTACCAGGTAGAATAAGGGCTAGGGTATAATTCTTGAAGGAAATCAAGGCTTAAAAAAACTGAAATTGAAGAATTACATTTATTAGTGACTCTAGAATGCCAAACATGTTAGAATAGTAAGGAAATTAGTATTGAATCAGATAGATTAGAAGTTGAATTCTGCCTTCATGCTGGCCCCTGATTTTCTTTCTGCTCATCTGGTAACACTCGCTTGTTCACTGTGCTCTGGCCACGCCAGTCTTCCTTCAGTTCCTGAAATATTCCAGGCAAGTTCTTCCTGGCTTTTCAGCTTTTGCCAATATGCCATTGTCTACTTTGAACACCTTTCCTCTGCTTTTCACCTAGCAGGTTCCTTTTTATCCTTTAGGTCTCTGCTGGCCTATCACTTCCCCAGAGAGGTCTTCTTTACCCACCTTACCTAAATTAACTGCTCAACATATAAACCCACACACAGGCATATGCATGTGTAACATACAGATTTATTCTCAAAATCACCACGTGGCTTTTCTCCTTAAAATGATATTTATCAAATTCTGCCTTAAAAACTGTGCTAGTTTTTGTCTGTCATTCCATGTGGAATGTAGGCTGAATGATGATAGGGACCATGTCTGCCTGTTCACTCTATTTCACACGGGACCTAGCACAGTGCATGGGAATGCTCAAAATACTTGTTGAATTAGAGAATGTGTGAGTGACTTCGGTGTCTTCTTTTTCCCTCTTACCTAAATTATACTCCATAATCACAAAATTTCAGATCTCTTTCTTCTCCCATGTTTGATGTAGTAAGCTAAGCACCACCCAGGCTAAACCCAAATGTTTGCTTGTTCTGAGACTGCATTGGGTCAACTGAACATGGCCGTGCTCCCTCGTCTCACCTTAAATGTATTATCCCAAATGAACTTTGAGTTAAGCCCAGCAGATACCTGTAGGTCATTGTCTACACATACTCCTGGTATTAGACCAGCAACTTCTCCTGTCTTCACACTCTCCCCATGTCCTTACTTGTTTCTTTACTGAGAAAAATTAAAGCGATCAGAAGATAAATTTCCAAAGACTCTCATTCCTAAGCTACCCACCTCTCCACAACCATGCTTGGTCCTCCTACTAATTTTATTACTTAGATATTACTTAGATGAACTATCCATGCTCCTATATAAGCCAGTGCCACCTTTTCTACTCAGTAGATCCCATTCTCCTCCTCTGTTGAAGAATCCCACTCAAACAATTTTTTTTTCTCTTTCGTGGAGCATTTCTGATTATCATAAAAACATGCTGCTATTTCATGCATCCTAATTATAATTCTTAAAAAAAAATCTTGATTGATTTTTCTCCAACACTTTCTGCCTCATTTTCCCACTGCCTTGGCTGTAAAGCCCCTCAAAGAGTTGTTTGTACCACCAGTTCTAATTCCCCTTCTCTTACTTTCTTTAATCAACTCTCGCCAGATTCTCAATCCTATCACTCCACTGAAATTGCTTTGATCAAGGTCAATTTGATTTTATAGGGGCTAATCCAATAGTTGATTTTCATTTTACCTATTTTGACCTACCAACAGCATTTGATATGGTCAACCACTCTCAGATTTCATCTACTTTTTTTTCACTTGACATCCACTTTTGATTTTCCTCTAACTACTGTGTCAGCTTCTCTGACTCTTGGCCTGGCTCTGGCTCATCCCCTTCTGGATATTGGAGTGACCCTAAGACTCAGTGCTTAGTCCTGTTACTGTCTGTATCCACATATTCTTCCCTGATGATTCCCTTTAGTGTCATGGCCTTGGGTGTTATTTATGTGCCACAACTCAAAAATGTGCATCTCCACCTCCTAGTTCTTTCCTGAATTCCAGACTTGAATATTTAGCTTCTTCTGCCATTTGGATGCCTAATAGACATCCCAAAGTACCCTGCCCAATACTGATTTCTGGTTTTTTTCCACAAAAAAGAACTTTTCTATCTTTGGCCTTTCTTATCTCTATGGCAATCCCATCCTTCAAGGTGCTCATGCCTAAAATTTTTCAATCTTCCCTGAATCCTTTCTTTGCCCATACAATAGGCCTTCCGGAAATTCTGTGGGCTTTACTCTCAAAATATATCCCAAATCTGTTTATTTCTCACTGTTGGTACTGCTACTATCTTGATATGCACAAGCAGAATCTCCAGGCTGGATTATTACTCTAACCTCCAAGAGGTCTCTCTGCTTCTACTTTTCCTGCTTCCCAGTCTATTTTCACCACAGCAGACAAGATGATCTTTAAAAAAAAAATAATCTACCTTATGTCACTCTGTTCAAAACCCTTCAGTAGTTCTCTATTTCACTCAGAGGAAAAGCTAACATATTGACAAAGGCCTAAAAAGTTCCCAGAAACAACATACTTTGCCCCTCTGACTTTATTTCTTACCATTCTTCACCATTCATTTGATTTCGGCCACATGAAATCCCCTTGTTGTTTCTGGAACATGCCAGTTAATTTCTCCTCTTGGCCTCTTTGCACTTGATTTTCCCTTTCTGGGAACATTGTTTCCCTGGGATACTCAGAGAGCTAACCTCATTACCTACTTCAAGTCTTTCCTTTGGGTCAGATGCCTCTTCTCAGCCAGGCTTATCCTAACCACCACCAGAACTCCTGATTATACGCACTCTCTCCTGTTTCTCTTACAGCATATATTACCTTTTAATTCACTGTATGGTTACATTTGTATTCCTTAGCTAAAACCTAAACTGATTTGGTCACAAAAGTCTCCCAAGAACCTAGATCAGCACCTGGTTCATAGCAGCTGATCAATAAATTGAAGGAATGAATGTTTAAAGTACTTACTGACCTTTCAACCTTGAATAAATTAGCATACGTTGCTGACCTTTCCTCATCTATAAAAATGAGGTGATGACACTATTTCTCATAATTGTTCTGTGAGATAATATAGATATGACTGCTTCACACTCTGTTCAAGACAAAATGAATATTATAATTTCCTCGGTAGGAGTCAATTGAACTGTTAAGATAAAAATGGTAATAATGAAAGCTGTCAGCAAAAGATCACCTAGAATTTGTGCTCTTTTTTGAAGGCCCAGAGTATCCATCCCAGAAAGATGGCAAAGTAACCAGAATGACAATTTATTAACTTACAATGATGTTACTATCACTGTGACTGGAATTACTCAAAGCATGTATGATTATGGACATTTTTCCTGTGGCCAAACTACATAAAGGAGAACAAATCATAATTACAAACCCCTGATTCAATTTACCATGTAAAGTCTCTATCAAAAAAACTAGATATGAGCAGCATATCATCTCCATGACGGCTATCTTACATGGAAATATAAAAGTTACCTGTTAGGCATTGAATCAGTCCAAAGGGAGTTAATAGAACTGGAAGTTTAATGATGACAGGCTAAGAACAAGGGAAAGCATCCACCAGGACCTACTTTCAAACTATAGCCTACGGCACCTCCTTCTTGGCTCCAGAGGAAACTAAACTTAGATCACTCCTGGAAATAATTGAAATAACACTTGCTGTTTTCTCTGTGTATATGATAAACTAATTCCCTTCCGAATGAGACACTCATTGTTTATGTAAGTTAACATAATTTTTTTTCTGTTGAGTTCTGTGGCTTAGGAGTAATTCCAACTCTTTTAGGTTGTGTTGCCTATTGGTAGTCTCGCTTACGTCCATTCATTCTTTAATAAATAATTAATAAGCACTTATTGTGTGCCGGGCACTCTTTTTGGACCTGGACGATAGCCATGGGCAAGACCAAGTTTCTGCCCTCGCGGAGATTACAATTCAGTGGAGGAGACAGATCACACAAACTTACAAATAAATACATAATGTCAGGAGGATAATGTGGGGATGTATTTTATTTGAGTGTAACACACATATTTATTTGAGTGGCAGTCACTTCCAGGTATAGGGAAGTTCTTGCGAGCTCACTTGGTATGGAATCCAGAAATACCCCTACCTCTTTCAGAAAAACAGTGATACGATTTTGAATATGAAATTAGGAACAAGCCTTTGGAAGGGACCCCTGCAAGTGAGCAGCCCTGAAGCCTCAGTTTTCTTTATTTATGTCACAGTCTATTGGCCTGAACCAAGTGTCGTCACTTTGACAAGTTTTACAAAACTACTTGACCTTGTGCTCACACTCTAGGGCACCTTCTTACCAAATCTTAGAGAGCTAAAAAAAAAAAAAAAAAAAAAAAAAAAAAAAAGCAAGGCGGGCGGGGAGAACGTTCACATCGGCACAAACCCAGCAACACTGCAGCAACTCTGCAGTTCTGGACTTGTGTGTGTGTGTGTGTGTGTGTGTGTGTGTGTGTGTGTAAGGTTGCAAAAAGTTATCTTCCTATAGTTACCCAAATTAGTAACATTATTGATTCACTATAAATAATGTGAACCCTCTACCACCGAAGGCCAGTCACCTTATACGTGAAGCACTAATGTATCTGGCTTTAAATACCATGGGATGCCCGGCTGTTTGACCTAGGGAAGATGCTTATATTCCCACGTTGGACTCTGTTTCTTCACCTGAAGAATGAAAATAATAATCGTCCCTACGTAAAGCTGCTATGAGGATTAGTTGAGATAATAGATGTGAACTGCCCAGGATAGAACGTAGCGTACTGTAAACATCCCATAAATCTAAGTACTGTTAGTACTTAAATAAGTAAATCTTAGTATTAAGTACTGCTGTTGGAGGAGGTCGTCAAGAGGACATGACCTCTGGTTGACCTGAAAACTCTCCTGGGGCAATAGGGGGCTCCTCACCCCTGCCCCTTTCCTTGGAATGTTTACCATTCCCACACCTGGAGACATTTCAAGGCCACAGCCTTGAGAGAGCGATGTATTATTGACGCCATCTGCATGGTGCACGTGAATGAGCCCAGTTAAGGCTCCTATATAAACGCTCAAGATGTTGGCAGGTAGTTGCAGAGAGCCGTTCATCTTGCAGCAGCCTAACCGCGGTCTTGGTAAGTTCCCTTACTTATTAAGATTGCCGCCTACGAACCTGGAATACTCTGACTCTTTTCTCGGTTTCTCCATGCCCTCCACTGACAAGGGTCATTTTTTGAACCAACAATTGGGGAGCCAGCCAGGCATCAAAGAAAAGGGTTTTGTGGAAGAGGCAGCCCTGAGAGAATTCCCGAATTGGTTACTGACCTTTATGTGGGGAGGGGTGGGCCATGTAGATACTTGTGGACACCACCCCCCCATGCATATGAGGATGGCCTCCGAACACCAGCTGCTCTAATGCTCTTGTTTGAGGAACTGTGCATAGTGCACTGTGGCGAAGAAGGGAAATGCATGGCTGTGCAGTGGGGTGGCCTCTTTCGTGGGCACTTCAGGTGGCTGCTGATGCCTGGCTAGAGGCTGAAGCTACTATTGGAAGGTTGGAAGAAGGGCTAGGATCAGGGGAGGACATGCGGTTGTTACTACTCTGCTAGTCTCAGGGCTGGCAGGCAAGGTAGGAGAGCAGGAGAATAACGTGGAGACCTTAGCGTGGCATTTTGCAAAGCTAGGAGGACACAAACTGTGGCAGATTAAGATTTGAGAGCTTGTGACAAAGCCCGATTGAATCGAAGAGGCGGAACCCCGGGGGAAATGAGGAACACAAAGGGGGAGAATGTTCTAGTGATTAACAAAGAAACAGATGAAGAGTTCCATGCAGTCTGACCCCCTCATACAAAGAAAAACTTTAATAATTATCCTAAACTTCTGATAATAGAGAAATATGCATCTAATCTCCTAGGAGGAAAAAAAATTTTACTCTTTAGCTGTTCCTTGAAGATGTAAAACTCCTCGTCTTTGAAATATAAATACTCCATGGGATGACTAAAACTGCCCCAAATTGCTTGAGACTGCGGGGGAAGAGGTGGGGGAAGGGGTGGAAGAGGCTTTTAAAAATAGAACGATAGAGAACTCTTTGGCCCAAAATCTGGTCAATAACTAAGTTATGTAACAACAACAACGTTCTTATTACTCTCACTACAGTTGCGAGATCGTACCATAACCATGGAAACTTCTAGTTAACATCTATGATGACTCTTTGCAGCTGATGAAAATGATCTGTGGTCAATCTAAGCAAGGAGACCACCAGCCCTGTCATTTCATGTAGCTCTAGATGCGCTTAAGGGAAATCCTGTGCTACAGCAGAAGCACTTCCCAACATTTCTTTTGCTTAATAATAAGTGGAAACTTAGTATGAAGTCAAAGGACTTGTATTAATACTTTTTTTCAGAAGTTTATTTTTAAAAACCTCTCTAGTATTCTGTTGGTTCCTAATGAGCACACTGCCGTAAACAATTACAAAAGGGACACCTGGGTGGTTTAGTCAGCCAAGCGTCTGCCTTTGGCTTAGGTCATGATCCCGGGGTCTTGGGATGGCCCCTTGGCTCCCTGCTCAGCAGGGAGTCTGTTTCTCCCTCTCTCTCTGCCCCCCCCCCCCCGCCCCCGGCTCTTAGTAAGTGGAATCTTAAAAACCATACTGGTATGGCCTAAAAATTGGCTGATGGTTGCAACTTGATTGAAAAAATTATTTTAAGCATATCTTAGAAGAGCTAACAAATTTAATCTTACCTTCCCCAATTCATGCAATTAAAAAAAAAATGGGAAGTGTAAAATATTCTCAGAAAAACTTTGAGAAAGTGTAACCTACCTCTTGGTAGGTATCTGTGTAGGGCTAACTTACCCAGTACCGTATGTTTAGAGGTTTGTAGAACTAGAATCAAACCTCTCTTTGACCCCGAAGTCGCAACATTTAACTATTGTCTCCTAATTTATGCTCTCTTCAAAGAGAATCTGTTATTAGCTATGGCTGATTCTACTTAAGGCTTTTAACTAGGCTAATTTTAACTACTATGTTAAGATGATTCCTGGAGAACAAAGAGGTCAACACTGACGTTTCACATCAAAGTGTCCATATTAGCAAGTATTTACTCAGCATGAAATGAGGACATGGGGAGAGACCTTTAGAAATATTTGGTTTGTAGGATTAATGTAAAAACAAATTGAACATGTCCTACATCTGTCCGTGTTCTACAATTTTCTTCCTCTGATTAAAGACTGTCTCATAGTGTGCATCCTCACCAGGACAAAGATATTACTCTTTTAATATGGAGTGTTTCCCTGACTTGGCAATTTAAGCTGCTGTGTCTGTGTGTGACGTATCTACAGAAAAAGCACAACCTTTATGACTTCATGTTACAGTAAGTCCTGCAAAGATAGAAATTGTATGCTGGGAAAGGACTAGATTAGATGTCCGAAGCACAGAGAACAAATTAGTCATGTTTTAAAGTGCTTCTTTGTTTTCTTAGTGGCAGACATTATTTTACAGATTTTCCTTTAAAAAAAACACAACCAAACACCTGTTTTGAGGCAAAAATTAACTATGTAGAAAATCAGTTTGAAAGGACCACACCAATGGGAGCACCTGTTTTTATAATGGACCATTTTAACTGCTTTATCTTCTCATTGGTCATGTGAAATGACAGGAATCCGTTTTCCAGACACGGATTCTATCTATGAAGCTCACCCATATTTGCCAAGTTGTTCAGGGTTAGAATCACAGCCACCGTAAGGGAAGGTGACTCCTCCTCACGCTTAGTTGGCTATCTAAATATTTCATACAGTAAAAAAAAAAAAAAAAAAAAAAAAAAAAAACCAAAACCCTCATTGTTTCTATTTAGAAGCTAGATAGTTGCATTAAAAAAAAAAAATCCATGTTTCTTCTTCTAAGGTCCTATATATCCTGCATCTACAAATAGTGAAACCTCCCTTTATCAGAACCAAGTTAACTGAAGAAAGCTGCTCAGCAATGGATGCGTGGGAGCACAACAGACTCAGAAAGGCAAGGGCTCTGGTTTTCAGCGTGTGGTCAGCTGCGTAGTTCCCTTACACTTCCATATATTCTCCCCTCTTTGTTAATTTTTCAAGTTGTAGATTTCCAGTGAGCTGCTCCTTTGTCCTCTTTGCTATCACCCTTTTGAGAGTTGTCTATGCTAGCTGTTTGCATTTTCTAAATTCCTATTAGCTCTTCAAGCTACTTTCACCTGGCTTCCACAACTAATATTTGCCTGAGGAAAAACAATAAGTTCTCCTTATGCTCTAAATCCAAAACACATGTGGTCATCTGTTTACTCATCTTCTAAGGTGTAACTAATACTGTTGATGACCTTGGGGAAGCTTTCATTTCTTCAGTGTCCTTACCTCCTGGTTCTTTACTTATTTTTAGGCAGTCATCTGCTTTTGAAAACTCCTTCCTAGACAATCTCACCCATTATCATGGTGTTTATTAGCATTGATAGGTCTATGATGTCCAAATGCATATATCCAGCATATAAAGAATTCTATCCAACTTATTTCCTGACCTCCAGACCTGCACATCCAACTGCTGGATTGACCTTTCTATTGGGATGTCCTGATGTCTCTCAAATTGGACCTTTTCAGGTTAAACTTATGATCTGACCTCTATCAACATTGTTCTTGCACTATTCTGTCAGTGAATGACACTGCTATCTATCTAGTGATCCAAATTCCAAAAGTAGGAGTAGTCCTCCTTAACACGTATTCCTCATAGCCATTTTATCATTGACCTAATACATTTTCACTATCACAAAGTGATTAAAAAAAAAATGGCAGTATAACAAATATCCCTGCTGTCTTGGCCCCAAATGATTGCATGTGCTTCTGTTAGAATTGTGTTTTCTTCTTCTGAGCTCATCTACAAGTACTAGGAGCAATAAACTTTGTCAGTGGATAATGAAAGTTTAACATTCTTCCCATTAGGAATCAAACTGTGAGCAGTGATTCTTAGTCCTGGTCCCCAGACACAATATCACTAAATAGCACTAGGAAAAGTGAAAATGAGACCTATTTTTATTCACTACACACATGCACACTAGCTATATCGCATACTCCGTTTGCTCTTAACAAACAAAACAACTGGTTGATCATCATAGTGTAAGCGTTTGTAAACAAAAGTACCAGAATCAGTGGTTCACATGTTTCCTTCAAAACCACTACTCAGCGGTGCCTGGTGGCTCAGTGGGTTAAGTGTCTGCCTTCAGCTCAGGTCATGATCCCAGGGTCCTGAGATGGAGCCCCACCTTAGGCTCTCTGCTCAGTGGGAGCAGGACCCTGCTTCTCCCTCTCCCTGGTGCTCCCCCTGCTTGTACTCTCTTTAGCTCTTTCAAATAAATAAAATCTTAAGAAAAAATCACTTAGAATAGCCATCATTTTAATGATAATCTTGGAAAATAGGACTATTGTACACTGTACTCACATGTACATACCAACATTCACTTTTAAAGAGGATTGGACACCTGGAAAAACGTTAGGTGATTGGTTTGGAGAAGTGCGTTTTATATACAAAAGGTGTGGTACTGCTTTTTCTCCTTTATAGGGCTTACTACCAAGTCGCAATGAAATTTATGTGATAGAAGAACTAAAATATTTATCATTTTTGAGGGGCACCTGGTGGCTCAGTCAGTTAAGCATCTGCCTTAGGCTCAGGTGATGACCCCAGGATCCTGGGATCGAGTCCTGCATCAGGCTCCCTGCTCAGTGGAGAGTCTGCTTCTCCCTCTCATTCTCCCTCTGTGCTCGGTGTCTCAATCTTTTTTAAAAAAATAATCAGTTTTGATAAGTTTGTAGCACCTCTCTGGGGTGGAGTCTTTTTTTTTTCCCCCTCCCCAAATTATCTGTTTTTAGCAGGTTATTTAAACTTCTTAGGACCAGAGTCTCTTCAATCATAAAATATGGCTGATATCTATCTGCCTTATCAAAATATAGGGGTATGATAAGGACTGAGTCAACATAGTACGTGATTTAATAAACCATCAGAAGTCCTGATTTAAAAATAAAATCTCTATAATCATACCCTGTAAATATATGCTAACTCTTATTTATATATAAGCATATAATTTGCTGAATTATCCTCGGCATGGAGTATAAGTAAAACCAAAAAGAGTGGGGATAACACTCAAAAAGTCAGGAATGGGAAAAACTAGGATAAAGTTACAACCGTTTGTATTTCTGTAAACTTCACTGAAATCTGAATTTTTTTCTTGTATCCTCAGAAGTATGATACATGAATCTCCCAAAATAAATGATCGGTACTATATTTTAAATAAGACTACTCTCTCGTACATCAATTTCAGTTTAGAATGCAGCTCTGGAGAGGTCACATATAGATATCACTTTTCCCATTTGAAAAACACTAATTTTGATTTATAGAAGAAAAAGCAGAAAAGGCAATAAGGTATTTTTCCACAGCTTGGCAATCCAGTAAATTTTAAACAAATAGTCTTGACCTTTACAGAATAATACTCAGTCCCCAGTAATTTATACTTCAGGGTCACACCATATATAAAGGAAATGAAATGAACGTTGAAGAATGTTAAATTTTAATATTAACCCTTTCACAACTGGCATTGCTCACAGCACAGCTCTATTCTTTTTAATGCTGTCCAAGGTTATGGATTGAGTTAAGCAGACCTAAGAATAGCCACTAGAGTAACATTAGAGCCCCCAGAAAGCTCTTCTGACCCTAATATCTTACCATGTATAGCATACAGTCTTTGACTTTATATCAAAATATTGATGACACCTATTTAAGTTCAGTTGACCCTTAAACAATATGTGTCTGAACTGCATGGGTCTATTTGGGGATTTTTTTTTCTTCAATAAATCAGAAAAGGTTTTGGAGATTTGAAACAATTTGAGAACTGGTAGATAAAGCACATATCTGAGAATAACAAATAACATTACTGAAAAAACAAAACCTACAAAATATGTATTGAAAGAATGCAGTATATATTACATATAAAATGCACTAAAAAAATTTTTTTTTAAAGATTTTATTTGCCAGAGCGCAAAAGCACAAGGAGTAGCAGGCAGAGGGAGAAGTAAATGCGTGACTTGATCCCAGGAACCTAGGATCATGACCTGAGCTGAAGGCAGACGCTTAACTGATTGAGCCACCCAGGCATCCCTAAAATGTATTTATTAAGAGAAATTATTTTTAAGTAATCTCTGCACCCAACATGAGGTTTGAACTCACAACCCCGAGATCAAGAGTTACATGCTCGGGGCGCCTGGGTGGCACAGCAGTTGAGCGTCTGCCTTCGGCTCAGGGCGTGATCCCAGCGTTATGGGATCAGGCCCCACATCAGGCTCCTCTGCTATCAGCCTGCTTCTTCCTCTCCCACTCCCCCTGTTTGTGTTCCCTCTCTCGCTGGCTGTCTCTAGCTCTGTCAAATAAATAAATAAAATCTTAAAAAAAAAAAAAAAAATTACATGCTCTACTGACGGAACCAGCCAGGTGCCACTAACATAAAATGCACTAATCAACTGTTACTGGTAAATGTTCTGGTCAACAGGCTATTAGTAGTTTTTTGGGGGAGTTACAGTTCTAAGCCAGTTTTCAATTACAGAGGGGGTGGTTGGTGCCCCTCACCCCCTGTTGTTCCAGGGTCAATGTCTATGAAACTTAACACTTGATTGACTATTTCAAGGAAATGGCATTTGTTCAGAAGTTGCGGAAAGCAAAAATGATCCCTCAAGGTAGCGAAGTTTCGAAGTCGTAGGAATACATAAAACTGGGTCTGAGCCTGAAATAACTGTAGGATTAGAAGGAAAGGAGTATTTATGGAAGTGAGGTGAAGAGTGAACAGAGTTACAAGGATCAAATTCCTATCAGTGGATTTTAATGTAAATTTCTTCAATTAGGCCTAGGAATAGTTCATTTTCAGGATAGAGATGATTTGTCGGATTTTAATTTCTGTTCTCTTTACTAAAGTCCTCCTTAATCTAAATTTGTTTGAGCTAAAACAAGTGGGGAAAGCTGATTTATGCTACAGATTACAATTCCCTGGTCCCCCCTGATTCTTCTCTGGTCTGTCCTCTTCCATCCAGCAGTCTGAGAGGCTTCTCCACCCCTTGCTTTGTATTGGAACTTGATTTGTGTGGTGTGACTCTGATCTGCTTCCGGTCCCACACTACCCCTTGCCTATTATTCTCCAGGCCTATAGCATCAACTTTATGCTATACCTTGAACACAACAACCTTGATCCTGATTCTGGTGACTGTACCTACTAGTTGTTAGTTCTACCCAAAGACCTTTCCATCTACTACTGCAGCTGAATTCTTTTTGTTATTCAAGTATTCTCATAAATGTTTTCTCTTTAGAATTTATCCCTCTGTTATACCACCTTTATAAAATTCTTTATCACACTTATCAAGATCTGCTATTTTTCTTGGATATAGATTTATTTCATTGTCTTATCACAGAAACAGAGACCTAGTCTACCTCCATGCTGTGTCCCCAGCCCCCAGAATTGTATCTTGGGAACTGCTATCTCTTGAAAAGCAATGTTCTACCATTTTTCTCACCAAACCATTATGCAAAGCTAAGCATGTGAAAACTTCCCAATTATAACACAATTATCTCTACATTTTTTTTTCTATTCCCGTGAAACTTAATCACAGCCTAGAGCTCTGGTTACATGTGCATGTGGGTGCATTTTCAAATAAAAAATCTAAAGTTCTTCAATTAAACTGTTATTTTATTTTATTTTTTTTTTTTAAGATTTTATATATTTGACAGACAGCCAGCGAGGGAGGGAACACAAGCAGGGGAGTGGGAGAGGAAGAAGCAGGCTCCCAGCAGAGGAGCCTGATGTGGGGCTCAATCCCAGTACCCTGGGATCACTCCCCGAGCTGAAGGCAGACGCTTAATGACTGAGCCACCCAGGTGCCCCTAAACTGTTATTTTACCCACAAACAACACAGAACCAAGATACCCCAAATGCTATTCTTCCTTTGTGAAACAGAAATACAGCCTGGAACTTCCACTGAAAATGAAACCATCTTAAAAAGAAACTCCTTTATTTTCAAGGGTTTATTAACAACTCCAACCTGTTAGAGAAGAAATAGGATCTTTTTTTTTTTTTTAATACGTGTGAATTGGAAAAATTGTCAAATTGAAATGATGTGGAAGACAAAGAGAACTTGATTTTCATATTCTGACTGAATATTCGAGGCATAAAAATTTGCAAAGTTCAATCGAGTTTTGAGGGGGAGAAAAAAATGATAGAAAACAATAACTTATCTCTTCAGTTTCCTCATTATAAAGCCATTTTTACATTAATCCCCTTTTAGTACAGTCCTGAAGCCTAATTCAAGTTCCACTGCAATAGCTCACTATGAGAATTTCCACAAACCTGCACTGTGTTATTCAGAGAGCAGAGATGAAGGTTGTGGAGTACAAGTTTGGCGTGTGATAAATATTGAATATTGAATAGTTGAAAGGTTTGGTCTTTGTAGTAAGGGGAAATACTTGCTGAAACACATTTTAACAATTAATTATCCTCACCAATGGAAAACAATTTTTAAATTGCAGTGGATGTGATTGTTTTCTGGAACAAATGAACAAGCATAATTTATACTGAGTGCAACCACTTGGCAACAGCTGGGAGAGTTAATTGAGTCTGGTGATGGGAATAAGGCGTACATGACAGAGTGGATAAAACTGGACACTCTCCAAGATGCTCATTAATCACGTGACTGATCTGAAAATGAATGCATCATGCAAATTAGAGGTGAAAGTGGCTTCCTGGTTTGGAGAGATACCAGCATGTGAAATCGTGTGGATTCTGAACACTGTATCAGGCGGGGGCATGGGATGTGTCAATGTCATGCTTTAATTGGAATAGGGTGGTGGGTGGAACATGTCTTAGAATTAAACATAAATTTCCATAAGATTTAGTCTGGCTAAAATGGTATCCAGTGATGCAGAAAAACATTTCTGAAATTGTCTTTAATAAGACCATGGAAATATTCAAGCTGTTGAAAGAAGGGATGGGTTGTGAGAATATTCCAGCTGCCAAATTTCTCTCAACTCTACCAATGACAAACTTTCTGTTGCCTGACACTTGTTTTTCTACTCCATTTGTATTGAAAGTGGAAGCATTTTAACTCTTTAAGGAAGGCTGCTGCTTCCTATCCCTGCACATTTGACATCAAAGTACCCTAGAAAAACTAAGTACAAATTCCATTTGGGCCATTTTGTTTTAAATGACCCACCCATACAGTAAGATCAACTTATTGAAAAAATAGAACCAAAGTTTCTTGCATTTGTTTGTCTTCTTTGAAAAACAACAATATTACATTTTCTAAATATTTTTATAATGTTTGACTGGGTTGTATATATTTAACTAAAATCTTTGAGTTAGACATGGGGAATTGAAATGGCTTAGATTATGTTTAGACAAGTTTGAGATTCTTGACTGACATTCCTATTGACTGGTATTGAATTATATTTCAGAACAAATACTAAATCTTTAAAATTTTATTAAAATTTGAAGATTACTTGGAATGGTGGAAGGTTAGCACATTTCCTGTTGATAAATAATGCTTTGTTGCCCTTTGATTTCAATGGAGTCTTAACCATATAACTCTAAGAGGATAGACCTAATCCTTACACATTTTAACCAATTAGGAAACTGAGCTCCAAAAAGACCTGATTTCTCAGGTTTATAGTTAGAAACTTCTCTGAATCCTTTCTTCATTTGCTATAACATATATTTATGCTGTTTTTAAAAGAATAAATTATCTTTAATGTTCCTATTTTAAGAACATTTTTTTTTATAGGACAGAAAGAAATTCATGTACAACTACCCAAACTTTGTGTCTTAAGCTCATGGAAATATAAGATGTGCTCAAAGGGTTGATATTGAATGATATGATAAGGTTTATTTCATAAAGAAATAAATGATCTAGATAAATGGAATGACCAACTCTGAGTTTTTTTAATTTTTTTTTTTTAAAGATTTTATTTATTTATTCGACAGAGATAGAGACAGCCAGCGAGAGAGGGAACACAAGCAGGGGGAGTGGGAGAGGAAGAAGCAGGCTCATAGCGGAGGAGCCTGATGTGGGGCTCGATCCCATAACTCTGGGATCACGCCCTGAGC